>NC_056729.1:1601681272-1601971272 GCF_019279795.1 Protopterus annectens
ATCATCATCAACCCCCTTTTTCCACTTTTCTACATGGGGTTGGGTACTGAGTTAACTGTCATCGTTGGGGTTGGGTACTGAGTTAACTGTCATCGTTGGGGTTGGGTACTGAGTTAACTGTCATCGTTGGGGTTGGGTACTGAGTTAACTGTCATCGTTGGGGTTGGGTACTGAGTTAACTGTCATCGTTGGGGTTGGGTACTGAGTTAACTGTCATCGTCTCTCTCAGTTCAATGCCGCACTCCTGCCTTCTATGACACTCATACCCAGTTGCCACAGATCTTCTCTCAAACAATCCCTCGACCTCTTTGCTGGATGTCTTCTTTGCCTCTTACCTTCTTCCTATCTGTCAATAATCTTCTTCACCAGATTGTCTTCTGCTTTTCTGCAAATGTGTCCAAACCACCTTAATTTGTTCTTTTTGATCTTTTCTGTAATTGAAGCTACTTTGGCTTCTGCTCTTATGTCCACATTTCTTTGTCTGTGCCACCCACAGTGTCCCACACTGAGGCACTTCATTTCCATCAACTCTAGCTTTGTCATCGGCTCTGCCTTTACTGCTCAGGTTTCTGTATCATACAGCAGTGCTTGTCATAGTACTGTCTTGCACGCCTTAATTTTCAGCTTCTTTGTCATTCTTTTGTCATTCATTGCACCTGAGACTCTATGCCAGTTGGCTGCATCCCTCAGATTATGTCTTTGACCTCTTCATTCAGACTTCCCTGCTCTTCAGTCACCCCTCTCAGATACTAGAAGGTATTAACCTGTTGCACTGTCTTCCCTTCTATCTCAATTCTCAGCTTCTTCTGATTTCCCTGATTTTCTGCCATTACCACTGTCATATCTGTGCTTAGGTTCATCCCATGTGCCTTCTGTTTTGCATTTCATTACCTCATCCTTTGCTGAAGTTCTTGTTCAGAGTCTACCTGTAATGTCACATTGTATGCATACAGTAACCTTGTTGCTCTGTCCAGTCATACCTGTTTGCTAATGTAATTCATCACCAGTATGAATACCAGTGGGCTCAGAGTTGAAACCTGGTGCACACCTAATCCCACTGTGAACCCCTCTTTGAGACAGAACACTGTTATTACTTGAGTCATTGGGTCCTTGTTTATAGCCTGCACTAATTCTACTAATGTTTTTGGGAGTTCAAACCAGTGCAGTACTGCCGAAATCAGCTTTCTTGGGACCTTGTCATGTGCATTTTCTAAGTCTAGGAATGTCCAGTTGGACTGTTTCCTCACCTTCAGCTGTCTCAGCTCTCTGTCTCACTGCAAACATCAGGTCATTTGTGTTGCATCCTGATCTGAATCCAAACTGCTCATCTCCCATCTTATATTCTACTACTCTCTGTATCCGTTTATCACTCACCCTTTCCAGAACTTTCAGGCAATGTGATAGGGGTATGATGCCTCCGTACTGCCCACAGTTGTGGATGCCCCCCTTTGTTCTTGTACACTGATACTAGTATGCTTATTCTTGCACCTTTCTCCCCACACTGCTATGAGTACCCTCAGGAGCTATTCTCCCCCATCTCACACAGCATCTTTATCATATCTGCTGTGACCTCATCTGTGCCTGCTGCTTTCCCTGACTTTATTTTCCTTAATGCTATTCTTACGTCTTCTAGGGTGGGCTCCTCTTCTTTTTATCTAACACCAAATAAAACTGGAAAAATAACATGACATTTCCATAGATCTAACCAATGCATTTACTAATGTTTTCTACTAAAACAACTGACTCTAGAATGCATTTAGAAAAAGACAGTGATGGATGAAGAAGTTATCAGCACTTATACTTTTGAATTTTTTCACATCAGAAACTGGACCTCTGGAAAAAAGTCTCATGTGCACAATAAGAATAACAAATGAAAAAAAATGAAATGAAAAAAATACTTTTATACACACAACAGAAGAAAAGATGAAGTATTGTACATACAACAGAAGACAATGACATCACCTGTTTCTTGTATGACTGCCTCCGTGGCTCCCATATTATCCTGGTGTCCCAGAATGCTGGGTTTGGGAGGAACAGCTAGGTCTATAGGGAATAGGGGCTTGATGGCTATGGAAAGATGGGGACACCAAATTATTTAAAAAGGTGTAAGCCAGTCAAAGAATATTAACTCCTTCTTGTACAGGATATTGAAGTATATAACATCACTTGAAGAAAAAACATGTCTTGATAGAAGAAAAAAGCTGCTAAAAGCATACAGAATGTACACCTGTCAAATAGATTTAGCCCGAGTGTGAAAATGCTGTCATCTATAAGCAGTGTATCATTTTTGCATTGAAATATCTAATTTCTATGTGTTTGTTTATGGGAACTCAATACACGCAGTCTTTTATCACAAAGTACTCTCAAGGGCATCACTGAGCAATTAAATGCTGTTTTGTAATGCTGTCTTTATGCTGACTTGGTAACTAGGAACGTGCCTGCTCTCAGGCATGATTTTACAATGTGGATGGTTATGACTCAGCTCATCTTATTTTCTATAAGGGATCGGTCAGTGCCGTGGGGCAAGCCTACTTATCCCATCCATCTGATATCTGTAGTCGGCTCAAGCGTTTCTGACAGGGCTGACCTAGACTTGAATGAACCAAGCACATCATACTTATATGCTACACTAAGCTTTAATCCCAGGATGAAACACAGGCCTTTCTAATCTGTATTGTGACATCATTAGGGTATAATGCCACGGCTCATTTTCTTCAGCTGTTATTTGCTTGTATTTAATCACTTTCAGCATAGAGTTTTTAATGCTGGAACTATTTAAGGACTGAAGCCTTTTACTGTCTCAATGACTTACTAAAAAAAGACAAAAATAGCAGGTGTGGCTGATAGGCAGAAATTCTTACAATTAGGCATGCTGCATTAGATTAAGAAAAAAAAATACACGTTAAGTGACATGATATCTAGCGCATACACATGCTAAGTGGTGTGATATCTAGCACACCTCTTACTTTGGATGTATTATTTAATTTTTTCTAGCAACCAGAAATGCATTCTGAGTTGAAGTTTATTTTAAACCAAGCTATCCCCCCAACCAAAAAAAAGGAGAAGTTTTGTCTTGCTCAGGATTAGACAGCAGATGAAAAGTAATTATTTGTTTCATCCGTTTTCTGTCTCCTCATCTGGTGCCTGGGTGTCTAGACACTGAGTTACCTGGCCTCCCTAGCTTTTATTAAAGATTTACTTTACTTACATTATCTCTTTAACTAGCCATAAGCTATCATTACAGCCTTTGGTAAGGAAAATAATGCATAAGAGAGCTTAAGAGAAGCATTTGGATGATCATGCTACCATGCTCTATGTTATATATTATAAATATCGTATGGTTTAGTGTTTGCTTACAGATGTAATAACACATTGCTTGGTACTCTTATTCAGAAATGTAATAAATGGTCTGACTGTCTGTGGTGACTAAGATGCCCTGTAATATCTATATAGGTTCATAGGTTCATAGGTTGGTACTAGGCTATCAGCGCTAAGGCCTATGCAAGCCTAGACATAACAATTCCCTGGGAATGTCTTCCCACAATATTTACTTCTCTGGGCCCCTGTCTAGCAGAGCGACTGACATGATCCCCAAGGTGAATTTCCTATCTCCTATCCAATCATCAAGGTTCCTTTTGAAGAGGGCCAAAGAGGCGCTCTGCTTGACATGTATGAGCAGTCTATTAGGGAGTATGGGGAGTCTCTGGGTCAGGAACCTATCCCTCCAGCATGTTTTGTTCATTGTGATGATAAGGTTTAGATCCCTGGAGTGTGTGGCTCTGAGGGATTGGGATTTCTTTACGTGGAGCATGTCCAACAGCTCAGGGTTTGACATGGCCTTGTATGTTAAGCAGAGATCAAATCTGAGTAGACGATATGCCACAGAGTATAGCTGGAGTTTATTTAGATGGTCAGCATATGGCATCTGCTTTAGGCCTGTGATTCTTTTAGTGAGGTATTTCTGTGGCCTTTCCAGCTGTTGCAGATGTCTTGTGAGGTACATACCAAATGGGGCATTATACTCTATAATGGGTCTAATGAGGGATGAGTACAGTGGGACAATGACCTCTTTTTTTCTGGATGAAAAGCCCTTAGTGATGAGGTGTGCCACATAGAAGGATTTCCTGACTGTTGTGGCAATGTGGTTATCGAAAGTGAGACCACTGTCCACTTGTGTCCCTAAGTCTCTAATCACACTTTCGATGTTTAGTGTCCTGCCACCTATGTGGTAGTTCATGGGTACATGTTTTTTTTCCAAAGGGGATAACTATACATTTCTTGGCATTAAGTTTGAGCCCATGGCTCTGGCATCAGGCATCTGTTTCTGTAAGGCCCTTTTGTAGAATATCCACATCATTTGGGGATTCAATAATGGCTCCCAGTTTGCAGTCATCTGCAAACTTTGTTAGCCAGAGTCCCTTAGTGTTGGCCTGTACTTCAGAGAAGTAGATGCCAAACAAGAGTGGTCCCAGGACTGAACCCTGAGGTACTCCACTTGTCACTTGTCTGTAGTGGTCCCAGGACTGAACCCTGAGGTACTCCACTTGTCACTTGTCTGGAGCTGGATTTGGAGTCGGCTACTTTTACAGTCTGGGTTCTGTCAGTAAGCCAGTTGGCAACCCATCGAGTGACATAGGGATTTATGCCCAGCTTAGTAAGTTTATCTATGATTCCAGAGTGGGGGATGGTGTTGAAGGCCTTGGCGAGATCCAGATAGGCTGTGTGGACTGCCTTACCCTTGTCCACAGCTCTGGAGACCGATTCGAAGAAGTCAATCAGATTCAGGAGACAAGATCGGTCCTTCACAAACCCAAACTGGGTAGGTTCCAGTGTTTGAAGTTTGCCAATGTCTTTGTTTATAAGTTCCATGATAATGTGTTCCATGCCCTTGCAGATCAGGCTCATCAGACTGATGGGACGGTAGCTCCCGGGATCCAAGGCGGATCCTGCCTTGTGGAGTGGGATAACTGTAGCTGTGCGACACTCAGTGGGTATGAAGCCTGAGGTGAGGCTATGATTAAACATGACACTTAGGTGGGGTGCCAGTTCATTTTGTAGTTCATGTAGTACACAGCCTAGGATGTCATCTGGTCCCATGGATGCTGTATTCTTAGCTTTGGAGAGTGCTATTTCTATATGCTTGGCTGTTGGCATCTATTAACACTGCATTTATTTTATACACTTATTTTACATGTACTTGAAACTACTTCAATACACTTCAATACAGCAAATCTAAAATCATTATAAATCCACTGATTCTAATATAGAAGTCACTGTCTATGTTTTTTGAGAGAAATGCAACTGAGGTATGAATCTACAGAGGTCTTGTAGGCATACCTCTCAACTGTTCAGATTTTCGCAGAATGTCCAGATTTTTGCCTCGTATTTTTTGGTTTGTTCCTCATAAAATTTTATTTTTGTGGCAAACTATTGGCAAATCATTGAGGACTAAAAACATAAAATAATACAGATATTTGAGTTTCAGACTTTATACCCTTCCGAAAATTCAAACAAATGCAAAACCTGTTATTCTATCAACATTCTAAGTTTGTAAGAGCAATATTTAAAACTTATCCCTATTTTTGGGCCTTTGTCCCCCCATTATTTATGGCTTTGTCCAGATTTCTTGCTCTAAGAGGTTGAGAGGTATGCTTGTAGATGTTGCTGTGTCCACTCACTGAAAATAACTGTGTCTGACTGAATAATTCTATACATGCAGTGTTTCAAATGTCACACACCTTTCGGGAGTTCCAGAATATCTGTTGCTGTACTTTATAAAATGGTGAACATAGATTCACTGCAAAAGATTCCCTCCTAAAATACTGAGATATAGAAAATCACTAGTACAATCTATAAAAGTAAAAATGTCACAGACTTGAGCAACACAGAGAGGGTTGCCAAATACTTCACACTTTTTGATTTTTGTTATGGGCACATCCCCGCAGCCATGATCTCTAGCTACACCAGTTTTGAGGTTGCAGTAACTCAGATAAAAGAGAAAAGGTTGCAAATAAATGCAAAATTCACATTCTAATCTCTGAGTGCAATACAGCATTCAGTCTGGGATTAGGTTCTCTTAATTTAACACACGGTAACAAAGATCTTCTGCTATGATGGGTCCTGCATTGCTGCAGCCAAAGTCAACAAACTGTAGGTATCACAAAGAAGAGGTGTGTGTGATCTACAACTTTAATCAAAGCTGAATATCTCTGAAGATCATGGCAAGTTTCATTATTTCAAAAACAAGCTAAAAGACTACACAGAACAACCTCATAGAGAAAAAATCTCTTGTGAAAGAGGTGTAGAGTATGCAAATGCCTCCATTTTTCAAACTGAACTTAAAGCCCACAACTGGACAATACTCAAGTCTCTTCCTCTTGAAGAGGCAGTTATCTACTTCAACACCACCTTCCTCAAGATTCTAGATTCCCATGCTCCAATACGGTCCATTAGAACTAAAACCAAAACCGCACCATGGCTCTCTAAGGAAACAAAATCCAAAATCCTATCTAGAAACAAGATGTGGGTCACGTGGCGTACCTCTAAAGACCCACACTCCCACCAAACCTTCCGGCAACTTAGAAATGAGACTAAAAGAATGATCTTAAATGATAAAAAAACTTCTTCCTCCACCTCCAACACAAACACCTTAATAATCCACAAAAATTCTGGGCAGGCTTAAACTAGCTCCTGCACCCAGGCCAGGCAACCACCCCCACTCCAACAACTTGCAAACAACAGTGCCCTGTAAACATTGCTAACGCATTCAATAGTTTCTTCACAGAAACTATACAATCCCTGGCCACACAATTTAAACAAACAACCAGCCCACACCACTACCCATGCCAGCAGAATACTACAACTACATCAGATCATCTATTTACCTTCGATCCAGTACCCATATCCTCTATAACATCTCTTCTTAAAAACTAAAACCCACTAAGCTAGCAGCTGACCTTCTCCCAGCTGAGTTTCTGCAAAAAGCAGCTGAGGCCATTTCCTATCCCGTCTCCATAATCATAAACCGTACCTTGTCAGAAGCCTTCATCCCCTCCATATGGAAAATGTCCCACATTATTCCTCTCCATAAAGGTGGTAGCTCACTAGAGCTAACCAACTACAGACCTATAGCTATACTCTCACCCCTGGCCAAAATTATGGAAAAGTGTGTCCACAAACAACTGATGGAACACCTCACCAAAAATAAAATTCTAGCCAACTCCCAACATGGCTTCAGGCCAAATCATAGTACCACATCAGCCCTACTATCCTTTTCTAATACCATCAATAACTTCAGAAACAATAATAAACTATCATCTGCTCTTTTCTTAGACCTCTCCAAGGCCTTTGATATGGTGAACCACATTCAACTCCTCCATACATTAACTATCACTCAGCAATTCCACGCTGAAATGGTTCCAATCCTACCTGTCCAATAGGCAACAGGCTGTTCTATGGCAGGACAAATTATCCACATGCCTACCTGTTACACTTGGAGTTCCCCAAGGATCTATTCTTGGCCCTCTTCTCTTCATCATCTTTGTTAATGACCTGCCCACAATCACCCCCATGCCACATGCATTCAATATGCAGATGATTCGACTATCATCAGCACTGCCTCCAACCTGGCAGACCTCACTGCTTCAACCCAAGACACCTTCAACCTAATAGAAAATGGTTCTCAAGTCGTCAACTAGTTCTCAACCCCAACAAAACAAAACTACTTACTTTCTCACCCACTAACAAGACTCTTCTCCCCACCTTCTCTATTACATCCTCCAATGGAATCACTATATCACCAGAAGCTCACACAAAGCTATTAGCTGTTACCATTGATAACTCCCTTAAATTTGACACCCATTTCAATCTTACCATCAAAACCGTCAATAAAAAGCTTGGCTCTCTCTATAAAGTAAAACACTTTCTCACTCCTCACGCTAAAATTACAATTGCCAGCACACACCTACTATCAACTCTTTTCTATGCCTCCCCCCTCTTTACAAACCTAAACAAGACAACCCTTAACAAACTTGCTTCTTGTTACAATCACATAGCTAGATTTGCCACAAATTCCACCTTTAGAATGCACCACTGCACTAACTTGAAGCAACTAGGGTGGTTAGAATTTTCCAGCCAACTCCATTTTAACCAACTCAAAACGGCTCACCAGATACTGTATCACCCAGAGAAAACACCAGCTCTGAAAACATCATTCACCCTATATTAACCTGCAATCTTTACGCTCCTCCAATAAGATCTTAGCTCAAACTACCAAAGCCAATAATTCTGCTGGGGATTCTCTATTCTCAAACTTTGTAGGTAAAATGTGGAACTCCCTACCGACCATGCTCACCTCAGAACCTTCACTCCTACAATTCAAAAAAAAGCTTAAACCCCATCTCAATACTCTCTGGCAATGTCCCTGTTCCAAACCTGATTAACCACTATCATTTACCCTTCTCTTACCTCACTATCCTTAACCGCTTTTTAACAAGGCGCCTCTCCTTTGTAACTGACCTAAGTTTTTTTTTTATATGCTGCTGTTATTTTTTTCCCAAGATGTGATGTATCTTTATATTGTATTTAGAACTCAACTATCTTCCTTTTTTGCATTAACAATGTTCATATGTCTGTTATGTACCTGGAGCTTTTCTCCCCGGGCCTCCGCTGAAAATGGACATGTATCCAGTCGGACTCTCCCAGTTAACAAATGTAAAATAAATAAATAAATAAAATAAATGAATAATTAAAAGACATAACAGTCTTTCAGCAGCATTGTCTTTCAAAGCCTCTGATTTTTGTTTTTATAAGTCTTTGTTGAAGTATTTATGCCAATAACCACCAAACACCACTAGTTGTAAGTGTAAGATTGTTTATAGGCTTATAGCTTAGCCCTTATCTGACAACTCTCACCTTTAAACAAAACTCCATGACACTAACACTAGGATGACTGCCAAATTTCCCAGTAATGAATTAAACAAGCCAGAAGGTCACAGGGGCAAAATTCTTTACAGGCAAATATAACAAAGACCTGAGCAAGCTAGGGACTTTACTGAGTTGTAGCTTAAACATCCAGTAAAGCTGGACATAGTAAATATCTAAATGACCTCTAAAAACATGCAAATATTTAAGCTGCATAGCTTCTAAATGCCCTGACCTTTACCCCATTAGGTGTATTCATGACATTTGATCCTTTTTAAGACCCTTTTATACTCATTAGTATAGCGGTAGTGGTGCTGTGGTAGCGTTGTCGCCTCACAGCAAGATGTTGTCCCGTTCTATTCTCAGCTAGAGCGTCTTCTGTGTGGAGGCATGCATGAATGGGCGTACCTTCGTTGAAGGTTGTGCGTCAGGGATGGTAACTCGGCACATAAAAAAATCCACTGCCAAACATTAGCGGACCGGAGTTCCGCTGTGGTGACCCCTAACCGGGATAAGCCGAAAGACACAACAACAACAACAAAAAGTATAGCATAGCGACTTCACTATGTAAGATCTTAAACCTCATATGAAGCAGGCTGATGGAAAATATGCAAATGTCCACTTGTTTCATTATGATGACAGGCAGTGTAATAATTGGTTATTTTAAAGATACTGTTGTCAGAAATTGGGAACATGCTATATAATTTCAAGCCAAATGCTATGTGACTAGGTTACTATGTTAATTTCTCAGTGTCAGAACTGACAATACAATATATATTTCCAACTAATTTAAAAGGCATGTGATATGAACTGTCTCTGTGCAATGAAGGGTATTTCTTATCAACTATAGTATGTAATCCTATAATGTCTGTATAGTCTATGTACTGTTTTTGCAAATTTAACATATATTTTCATTATATTCATTATTGAAGCTTTTCTCCTCAGGCTTCGGGTCAAAAAAGGGATTTGTTGCACAGTTGGACTTTCTTTCTTTCTGAACTTTGAAGCTGTATTCAGATAAATCTCTTTTTTATTTCAATGCATAAGAAAAAGAAAAAAATAACAACATAAATATTCCAACTAAGAACAAACATTTGAGGCAAATCAGTTAAAATTATATATAGCTTGTATAGTGCACACTAAAATGTAAATAATGCATAATTAAAATACTTAAACTTCAACTTAATACATAAGTATTGCTTATCATAACATCCTAGACATGTAGGACTGAGAGTCCTTCCCTCCATTTATGTAACATTTTAGTTGTTGCCACCACACTGTAAGGCATTTGTTAGATATAGAATTGCAAAAATAACTTTCAAAGATATCTGACTCGTGACTGTATCCATGTTAAGTAGTAAGCTGAAATAGTAATGCAAGTGCTTACAATAGCCTAGCTTTGGCAGATAGTGCATGAACATTCAGTGTGACTCAATGCATAATCATGGTGGATCTTTTGCACATCCGCAAGAATAAACAGCATTAGAACCACTAGATCCAAGGATTTATATTTTGCTTGTGACATAAATAAGACATGCTGGTGAGAGGGATATGTGTCTCAGAGGATCTCCGTGCTCTAGAACAGGCTTCCCCTCCATGTGAAGCAGAGTCCATCCCTAACCTTATTTATTCGTAACCTTGACCAATGGATAGGAAATCAGAAATTCACCCTATTATTGGCCCCCATGTCTCTGATAGATAGAGGCAGAAAATAATGCCCAAACTAACATAACTTCTATCATATAAGCTCTAGAAATTCCCTAGCTAACATATCCTCTCATAATATTAGCCTGACAAGCCTGGTCTGCAAGGCCATGGAGCGTATCATCATGGAACTCATAAACAAAGACATTGGTAATTAGATGAACTCCACTGGAAACAAAAAACTTGTATTTTACCACAGACGACCAGGAATTACATCGCCAAAAGAATTTATTTTCTCTCCAGCAAATGTAAAAACAGCATATAAAACTTTGAAAGCACAATAATTAAATCTCTCTTAGCGCCTCAGCCTAAAACAGCCTTTACAGAGTAAATACTTTTTAAAGAACAATTACTTTTATATGAAATCATTTACCAATAATTGAATTCATTACCAATCAAGCAATAAAGCAATTAATCAGTTAGACTTGTTATACTTTTAAAAAATATCATATAGAGCTTATTCAATGAAACTTTTCCAGTTACATTCCTTATTCATGCCCCTAGGGTGTAAAGTATTGTACTTTAATATAAAAACAGATTCCTTTTTCCTTAATACATATTTAATTGTATCTTCACTCAAATAATCTGTTTTTACTTGCTCAAGTATTGTTACTTCTAGTTTACTAAAGTCTCCTTGATGTAATTGATTAAAATGTTCTGTTAAAGGGCTACTAGATTTATTATTCCTGATATCTCTTATATGTTCTTTAACCCTCTCTTCAAGACTTCTTTTACTTTCACCTATGTAGAAACTATGACAAGAACATTTAATGGCATAAATAATGCTTATACTCTTACAAGAAAAATTCCCTTGTGTATGGAACTTAATTCCATTAATAGTGTTAAAAGTTGGTGCTATATATTTACATATCGTACACTTCCCACAAGGGACAGATTCCACCCCCCCATTTAATTCCTTTGGTAACCAATTCCTGTGGTCTTCTGTAAGTACTATGAACTAAAAAATCTTTAAGACTATGACCATGTTGGTATGAAAATAACAATGTAACGTCTTTCAAGGAAGAAACTTCTCTTTTAACAATTTTCCAATAATTTTGTAACGATTGAGCTTGCTTATCTGAAAATAGAGTGTTATAATATAGTGTTGACTATCTTTCAAAATATACTCTATTGCTTGCATGACAAATTCATGATTTATGCTAGTATACAAACTAGCAACATCCAGAACCAAAAAATACATATTTTTATTCCATTTTACATCTTTTATTTTGTCTATAAAATTAAATGAATCCTTGATATAGGAGGGTAATTTAATTACTTCATATAATAAAAAATGATGCAAAAAATACCCTAGATTATAAGTAAAATACCCACAGGCCGCCACAAAGGGTCGGCCTGGTGGATTAGACAAACTCCTATGTATTTTAGTAACACAACAGAATCTGGCCATAGTAGTATTTTTACTCAAAAATTTGTTAGTAACATCAGATGCAATAAAATAATTCAAACGAACACCTTTATGTAACAAACTGTCATACTGACTTTTAGCATGTAAATATACTTTCAACTCAACTCTTTCATATACTTGGCGATTCTTTAAATGATACATACACATTTTAAAATAATCATCTGATTTCATGACCACCAATTTTCTACCTTTGTCTGGAGGTTTAAATACAATATTGTCATTATTTCTTAATTGCTGTAAACTCAGCCATTCTTCTTTCGACAAATTACATATGATATCATTTTGATAAAATTCTTCAACTTCTTTTTCCAGTACAAAAAGAAATGCTTGATAAAATTTATTTATACTATCATTTCTAAATGGCAATATAAACACACTTTTTGCCTTTACCTTTGACATATCTAACTTACTATAAGCATTCGTTTCTGTATATGAGTTACAAGAATAGTAACTATCTTCACTAGAGGAAATCGTTTCATGATTTTCTATTAAACTAGGCAAATTATTAGCATTTTGAAAATGTTCAGTAATATGCATTTTTCTTACCAGTTTAAATAAATCACCTTTTAGTTCATGCAGTCTTGTTAAAACTGAGGGTATGAATTTTAACCCCTTCTCCAGTATGGACATTTCCGTTATATTAAATTCACAACCTGATAAATTTACAACATAACAATCAGAAATAGATGCCATATTAAATGTCTCATTAGTATGTCCACTTACTGCGTTTTGTATAGGGACCATAGTTTTGTTCTCTATAGGGGAGGGTGGCCTAATGGTTAAGGTGTTTGCCTTACAAACACAAGGTGCAGGGTTTGAATCTCACAAGGAATAATTGGTTAGGCTTAAAATGACTCACAAGGGCAGTTAGCCTAGTACTAACCTATGAACCTATGAACCTGTCTATGCCAGGAACATTTGTTTGAACCTTGTTTTTGTCCTGCAGTGTTGCAAAATGTTTTTCGAAAGTTGTCACTATTATTGGGTCTGTGTAGTGCAGGAAAATGTTCTTCTTTATAATCTCCTTCATCCATTGAAGATGCTGCACTCTCTTCTGAAATATAATTACTTGTTTGCCGCTGTTGAACTTCCTGATCTATTTGAAACTTCACCTGATGACGTTTAGGCTGCTGATTGGAAATGAGCACAAAAGCTTTTTTTCTGCTCGTAGTCCCTACCAAAGACATTGGTAATCTCCAAATCTGGATGCTACCCAATTTGGATTTGTGAAAGGTAAATCATGTCTCCTAAACCTGGTAGACATCTTTGAAACAGTTACTAATGCCATAGATGAGGGCAAGGTGGTCCACACAGCCTACTTGGACCTCGCTAAAGCCTTTGACACTATACCCCATTCAAGAATCATAGATAAACTCATCAACCTTGACATAAACCTTTACAAAATGGGTGGCCAACTGGCTCATGGACAGAACCCACACAGTAAGAGTTGCAGACTCCAGATTTGACTCCAAACCAGTGACAAGTGGAGTGCCCCAGGGTTCAGTCTTGGGACCCTTCCTGTTCGGTATATACTTCTCTGAAGTGCATGCGAACACCAAGTGTCTATGGCTAACCAAGTTTGCAGATGACTGCAAGGTGGGTGCCATTATCAATTCCCCTACTGACATAGACATTCTGCGAAAGGGCCTCACCGAGACAGACACCTGGTGTCAAAATCATGGCCTCCAGCTAAACACCAAAAAATGCATTGTTATCCTCTTTGGTAAAAAACTCGGTACCCATGAATTACCAAACAGGGGGAAGTTCACTTAACACAGAAAGTGTGATAAGAGACCTTAGGACCCAAGTGGATAGTAACTTCTCCTTTGATAACCACATTGCCACAGTGGTCAGAAAAACTTTCTATGTGGCTCACTTAATCACAAATGGGTTTGCATCTAGAAATAAGGAAACCATCATCCCCCTCTTCTCATCACTTATCAGACCCCTCATTGAATACAATGCCTCATTTTGGACGTACCTCACAAGACACCTCCAACAACTTGAGAGGCCCCAAAAGTACCTTGCCAAGAGGATTGCTGGCCTCAAACAATTGCCCTATGCCGACCGGCTCAAGAAACTACAACTCTACTTGGTCGCATACCCTGTTCTCCGAGGAGACCTCTGTCTGACATACAAAGCTATGTAATACCCAGAATTGATGGACATGCTCCCAAATCCCAATCTCCCTGAGCTACATGCTCCAGGGACTTAAACCTCACCACAACAATAAATAGGACATGCTGGAGGGATAGATTCTTGTCCCAGAGACTTCCCATGCTCTGGAACAAAATTCCCATCCGCATCAAGCAGAGCTCATTATTAGCACTCTTCAAGAAAAACCTTGATAAGTGGATGGTGATAGGAAATTCACCCCTGGGATTATGTCTGGGGCTGTGCTCGATAGAGGGGCAGGACTTTAACACTACATGGGTGGCGAAAGCCAATACACTGTTGGCTAGGCTTGCTTTGGCCCTCAGGCCAATAGCCTAGTACCTACCTATGAACCTATGAACCTGTAAAAGCCCATGATACATAGGGACACAATTGGCTGGGACTGCATGTCTATGCTTATAAAGGACCTGGTGGTTGTTAGTCTAGTATATTCCCACAAACCTGTGTAATCATTGTGATCTGCAATGACCAACATTGTTCATTAAATAAAAGTACTATAATTAACCACTGATTCTAGTAATAGTGAATTATTTGGTCTGAATGTGATGGTGATATTGAAGACATAGCTTAATGACCTGGCAGTCTATATCCATATAAGGGCAATATCAGACTTTATGATAGATGTCAACTTAGGATTGGGTACAAGTGTTCCATACATCTACCAATGCATAGATGATGTTTTTGTCTTTTACTGGAAACCAATAGCCATCAGATAATATTTTAAGCTGGTATTCATATAGTTTGAGGAACTTTTCCAACATACTCAGAAGTATGACTTACAATTATATGCCGTCGGGCTGTCTAAGGATATTTCATTCAAATTTAGGAATATGTTGTATAAATAGCCCAGAGAGATTTAAATGAATATGAAATCATTGAATTGACATCATGAATAAACAGCATTAGAACCATAGATCCAGGATTTATGTTTGCTTGTGACATAAATAAGACATGCTGGTGAGAGGGATATGTGTCTCAGAGGGGGATATCTCCGTTAACTCCTAGAACAGGCTTCCCCTCCATGTGAGCCAGAGGTCATCCCTGAAAGCTTTATATTTATCGCATCTAACCTTGACCAATGGATAGGAAATCAAGAAATTCACCTATTATTGGCCCCCATGTCTCCTGATAAGATAGAGGCAGAAAATAATGCTTAAAACTAACAACCTTCTATCATATAAGCTCTAGAAATTCCTAAGCTAACATATCCTCTCTCATAATATTAGCTGACAAGCCTGGTCTGCAAGGCCATGGAGGCCCGTATCATCATGGAACTCATAAACTTAAAGACAAGGCTGGTAATTAAGATGAACTCACTGGAAGCAAAAACTTGTATTTTTACCACAGGCGACCAGGAATTACATCGCCAAAGAATTTATTTTTCTCTCCAGCAAATGTAAAAACAAGCGTATAAAACTTTGAAAGCACAATAATTAGAAATCTCTCTTAGGCGCCTCAATATAAAAACAGCCTTTAAATAAATTGTACTTTTAAGAACAATTACTTTTATATGAAATCATTTACCAATAATTGAATTCATTACCAATCAAGCAATAAAACAGAGAATTAATCGAGTTAGACTTGTTATGCTTTTAAAAAATATCCATATGAGAGCTTATTCAAATGACGACTTTTTCAATTTACATTCCTTATTCATGCCTAGGGTGTAGCAAGTGTGTACTTTAATATAAAACAGATTCCTTTTTCCGCTAATACATATTTAATTGTATCTTCACTCAAATAATCTGTTTTACTTGGCTCAAGTATTGTTACTTCTGAGTTTACTAAAGTCTCCCTTGATGTAATTGATTAAAATGTTCTGTTAAAGGGCTACTAGATTTTATTATTCACTGCAATATCTCTTATATGACTTCTTTAACCCTCTCTTCAAGACTTCTTCTTTTACTTTCACCTATGTCTTAGAAACTATGACAAAAAGAACATTTAATGGCATAAATAATGCTTATACTCTTACAAGAAAAAATTCCCTTGTGTATGGAACTTAATGCCATTAATAGTGTTAAAAGTTGGTGCTATATATTTACGCCATATGCATTTACCCACTTCCCACAAAGGGACAGATTCCACCCCATTTAATTCCTTTGGTAACCAATTCCTGTGGTCTTCTGTAGAAGTACTATGAACTAAAAATCTTTAAGACTATGACCATGTTGGTATGAAAATAACAATGTAACTTTACTTTCAAGGAAGAAACTTCTCTTTTAACAATTTTACCAATAATAATTTTTGTAACGATTGAGCTTGCTTATCTGAAAATAGAGTGTTATAATATGAGTGTTGACTATCTTTCAACAAATATACTCTATTAGCACTTGCATGACAAATTCATGATTTATGCTAGTATACAAACTAGCAACATCCAGTACGAAAAAATACATATTTTTATTCCATTTTACATCTTTTATTTTGTCTATAAAATCAAATGAATCCTTGATATAGGAGGGTAATTTAATTACTTCATATAATAAAAATGATACAAAAAATACACCTAGATTATAAACCGCAAAATACCCACAGGCATACAAGGGTCGGCCTGGTGGATTAGACAAACTCCTATGTATTTTAGTAACACAATAGAAACTGGCCATAGTAGTATTTTTACTCAAAAATTTGTTAGTAACATCAGATGCAATAAAATAATTCATACGAACACCTTTATGTAACAAACTGTCATACTGACTTTTAGCTTGTAAATATACTTTCAACTCAACTCTTTCATATACTTGGCGATTCTTTAAATGATTCATACACATTTTAAAATAATCATTTGATTTCATGACCACCAATTTTCTACCTTTGTCTGAAGGTTTAAATACAATATTGTCATTATTTCTTAATTGCTGTAAACTCAGCCATTCTTCTTTCGACAAATTACATATGATATCATTTTGATAAAATTCTTCAACTTCTTTTTCCAATACAAAAAGAAATGCTTGATAAAATTTATTTATACTATCATTTCTAAATGGCAACATAAACACATTTCTTGCCTTTCCTTTGCCCACAAACCTGTGTAATCATTGTGATCTGCAATGACCAACATTGTTCATTAAATAAAGTACTATAATTAACCACTGATTCTAGTAATAGTGAATTATTTAGTCTGAATGTGATGGTGATATTGAAGACATAGCTTAATGACCTGGCAGTCTATATCCATATAAGGGCAATATCAGACTTTATGATAGATGTCAACTTAGGATTGGGTACAAGTGTTCCATACATCTACCAATGCATAGATGATGTTTTTGTCTTTTACTGGAAACCAATAGCCATCAGATAATATTTTAAGCTGGTATTCATATAGTTTGAGGAACTTTTCCAACATACTCAGAAGTATGACTTACAATTATATGCCGTCGGGCTGTCTAAGGATATTTCATTCAAATTTAGGAATATGTTGTATAAATAGCCCAGAGAGATTTAAATGAATATGAAAAACTCATCACTGAATACAGGGATGACATCTTTAAACCTGCAATACCCTTGTCAACTAATCAGACTTATTTTCTAAATATTTAACTAAGGTTAATCATTATCGTATTACCACCTTAAGTGAAGAAGACTGAAGAACATGAAAGTACTAACACATATGAATGAAATCTTATGTTGAAGATTTTCCTCAAGCAGCTGAATGAACATATGACCTGTTTTCTCTCTAGCATTTGTGTTAAATGCTAAAGCTTCCTAATGCCATATTTTGCCAGTGATTGCTTGCAAGGATCATATTTCTCTATTTTTAGCTTGGGATGACCCCATACTAGTAAATCCAAGGCAAATGCATTCCGCAGTGAGGTTGACATATCTAAGACCCTGGCCACACACTGAGGTAGTGCTATCTTATATCATTAACAATTACACATCACTTGGCTGAATGGCCATTTTATTGAATACCAAAGGACTGAATCCAAATGGCCGAAAGCCCATGAGCCCATGTGTCTGAAACACAGTTTAGCCAAATTCCAAATAGACTGAAGAAGCAACATATAGTCAAAACACCTAAGAAAAATGAGTGAAAATATTTTTGAAAGGAGGCAAGCTACCCTTCTTATCCACATAGAGGACTTCATCCTACACCTCTTACATCAATATACTAACTCTACAACTAAACAACTCCAGAGCAAAACAAACATCACACACGCACATGCACACACACACAGACACACACACACACACACACACACACACACACACACACACACACACACACACACACACACACACACACACATGCACGCACACTCGCACACACACGCACACATGCGCACACGCGTGCACACACGCATACACATGCACAGGAAATTGCTGCTGTGCACAAATAGAAGCCATGTAACAGTGGTTATATATAGGTGACACTGATCAACAAGCAAAACATCTTCACATATTTTTGCATAGTTCTACTTTTCGATTATAGAATTAACTGTACCCATTACACATTTGACTAAATGGATTATCAACCAAATGGTCATTTAACAAAATTACATGGTTTTAGTGTGCCTGTGATAGTCCATGATGTTTGTATATAGCATTATAGTGCCATATGGTACTCCAAAATTGTCTTACATGTATTTCTTTTCTACTTTTGCCCTTTATTTTGCATCTGTGCTTAAGACTTGTGTAGTACTAATATATTCAGTGTGATCTTTGTAAATGTGCCCATTGCTGTTCTATGAGCTATAAATTTTTACCCGGTGTAGTTACCTCATCAATAGACTAATAAGTAAATAAATGTGACTGAGAAGTATTTGTACAGCCAAATTAATCACAGCTCAGTTATGAAGTAAAAAAAAAAAAAAAATACCTTCTACATATAGTTTTATTGTGTCTGTGGGGGGTTATGCCACATGGTCTGATTTCCTAGTGCTTCTGGAAAATGAGCTGTTGGTGAATTGGTACACCTCTGAACTGCATCTAGTTTTGTGAGTCTGCATGTGTATAAGTGCGAGGGGGGTAAGCATGTACATGTTTGTGTGCCTGTGTGCATCTTGTAAATAGGCTGATATCTTGGCTTAGTTTGCCTGCTTTCTGCCCACTAGTGCTGAAGAGATGCTGTGAAATAGATTAAACATGTGATCGATAAATGAATGAATGCATATGAAATACATCTGTACTTATACGTGTGTGTGTGTGTGTGTGTGTGTGTGTGTGTGTGTGTGTGTGTGTGTGTGTGTATTATAAATATGTCTAACAGTTGGTGCAACATTAAGGTTGAAAGCTGTAGTTCCTATCAGGATGGGTTTGATTCCCTTACCTCCTACTGTGTGACCTGTGCAAGGCAAAAAGGCACTGCACACCAGGCACCTTCACCAAAATGGACTCGAAAATCCAGTGGGCCAGTGTGGTTAACATGGGCCTGATTATTATTATTATCTGTCTATAGATATATGCATTTGATTACATAATGAATGCCTGATGTTAAATGATCGACATGAAAAACGTCAGCCAAAACATGCAAACAATTCATTATCTTGACTTAACAAACTAGCAGCTACCAGTACTTCGAGAAAGGAAACACATTTTCTTTTCTGATGTACTATCCATAGCCCTACACAGGCAGTGCTGTAGAACGCTTTTTTAGATTAGCACTTTTTTTGGGACAGGTTTTAGCTAGCAATAGGCACACATTACTAATATAGACTCAGTTTACAAACTCCTGATATTGTGATGCTTACATTTAATGGATGCTTCCATCCAACATCCATTAGGATCTTAGTCCCTACAATCACATAATCCTGAATGTCTCCTTCTGTATCATAGTACTGCGAATTTATTTAGTTTTCTTTACTCTTTCCTTTTTTTTTTATCATATTTTAAAGATTTTTTAATCATGTTACCAATCAATGCTTTTCAAAATTTTTACAGCCATATAATTACTACACATTGTATGTAACAATCTGACTTTATGCCACAGTTATACAAGTCATTATTTGGCCCAGTTGTAAATATGTTAATAGTAAACATGTTTAAAACAATATAAAAAAAATATGTAAATTACAATATATTCAAGTTTAATAAAAAGTATGTTAAATAAAAAAAATAAGTACTCATACATAATAATTTTTCTTAAATATAATAACAGTTTGATTTTGAAATTGAGATATGAACCCAGTATTCTGTGAAAATATATGATTGTCGACCAATGATTAGACCCAATTTTCTGTACCAATTATTGTCATTAATTATAAAATCACACTTATCAGCCTCATCTAATAAATTACCACTCATTGTCATCTAATAAATGTTAATAGTTACTCACATGATACCCACACTACAACAACTGTCATATAGCCCTTCATATAGTCCAAAATACACAATAACATCACAAAATAAATACAGATAAATATACAAAAAATAAAAAAAGTAATAACTTTGTGTTCCCTGAAATTTACCACAACCTTGTTCTGCATGTTAAATATGAACAATTGTTAAAATTTGAATATATGAACAAACCAAAAGCCCACATTAACCTAAACAATTTTCTTTTAATTTGTATTTAAGTCATATAACTTGTCTAAAAGTACCTGTTTCTATAATTTGTGTGAACCTTTAACCTGTTATACTACATAAATCATTCTTTCAATTACATTTGACTTCCACTGCTCCCCCATTCTTTTTCCATTTCCACCAAGTTGGAGGAATTAGATGAATTTATGATACCATACCGGATCTAATGACTGAATTGAATGACTTGTTAGATAGTTCTTTAATTCCTCAACATTTGTAAAAGCAGGCATCCCTTCCACTAAAAAACAAAAATCAACAGAGCCGTGAAACTAAACCATAGGTTTAATTTGCATATTTTATGCTTTTTAATAAAATTCATAAATCACAGCCCCTGTTGAAAAGTTGCATCTGAGCAGGCATGTTGATTATGTGTCCCGTAACCAGCTGAGGTCAATTGTCTTCCTGATTGCCATTACTGCCATAATGCCTGATTCTTCTCTTATGTAGCATCTCAGACAAATGAAATAAATAAAACGATATCACTGAATAAAAAATCCCAAGTAGAGCAACACTCTGATGAAGAATCGATAAAACACTTCTGTCTCACCTTTGTGAACAGGACCTCCTAAGAATATGAGATGCTACACTGTAAACATTTAAAAAAATTAAGTGATCAAAAATTAAAGAAATATGATACAGCCGGGTGATACCTCTAGATGTTTCTGCAGTTACCTCCTACAGCGCCAGTACACATCAAATATTGCTTGTTCATATTTACATAATATTTCCAAAACCTTGCTACATACAGACTATTAAAATATTTCATCTTGCGATTAACACAATGGCAAACACAACTATATTGATATCTGACCTCTGTCAGGTGCAGGTAAAGATAAATTAATTGTTGTTCATATATTTATTGACATTATCATAAGTGTCAAGTATTTTCTGAATATCTTGACAACCAAGTGGCAGAGACAGAACTGCTTTGCCTCATATTGAAACTGGGTGAACAGAATGCTGCTGGTGTACGTGCATAACCTGAGTGGTTACTGAGATGTTGTAAATTGTTTTTCCTTATTTAGACATCTTGCTTATCTTTACAAAGTATTTTTCCAAGTATCAAAAATCTCTCACTTGGATAAGAAATCTTCTCACACTGGCCTTCCAGGAGAACATTCACAAATATTGTTCAATTTCGTCCCATGGAATGGTATTCTTGGGGTGTCTTCTGGATGCAATCCCCTTCAAAGAGATTTTCTCCCACAGAAAAAGTAGATCTGTATCTATATCTACTGTTGTGATTTTTTCCACTCAGTCAATGACTTCCTCAAGGGAATATCTCAAAGTTTAGGATTCATGGCATCCATAATACTTATGATTCGTCTAGCCAGGCTTCAAATGGAAAGATTCAAACGTACCTAAAATTCACGGTGACCTTTCAAATTCTAGTTTTTGCATTTGTAAAAAGGAAACTGACATTGGAGAAACCGGTTTTATCTGAATCCAGGTCTCCCAGACGCATTTGACTTTGATTGGGGGGTTGTGTCTTTGGTGATCAACGTGCAAAGTCTTTTGAAAAAATAGGCCAAAACACATAAATATCAAAGAGATGTCAGCAAGCATACATGGCAGTTAACTTTCTCAATCATCTGTGGTCCTCAGGCTTTCTTCAGATGATTATGGACAATTCCATGGTGATGGATAAACAAACCTCTCTGCAGATTAGTCATGGTATCCTGGGATATAATTCAGCACAGTCTCACTCTACAGTCATCTTAGATTCCACCAGAGAACCACTACATGGCAGACAAATTGAGCAGGACCAGGACAGACCCTCATGAATGAAAATTGGACTGGGGATCTTCCAGGATGTGATCCATCTGTGGGGCGGCATCTCAGCTCAATCTTTTTGCCTCCTTCACAACAATTAACTGAAGAAATTCTGCTCCAAGATTCATTACAAGCAGGCTGCAAAATAGATGCATTTTCAGGGTTTATATTAAATACTCGATAAACCATCAAAACACAAAACAGCGAACTTGCATATAAGAGATTTCTTTCCCTGGGAAAGAATTTGTTTACCCTAAACAAAAAAAACACATCACTAGAAACAATACAAAGTGGGAGGCTTTGCCCCCCCCCCAACTAAATATACCAACTCTGAGAGTGCACTATAGTGGGGAAAATGGCAAAGTAACAGAGGTGGTCAAGCGATTTCTTTCCTAGGAAAACAAATTGCTTATATGACCGTTCGCTGTTTTGTGTTTTCAAGATTTAACAGTCGATGAAGAGGCTTTTGGGTACATAATAGGAACCCCATTTTCCTTCCCTTGGATGGAAATGTCCCTTTATGTCTCACCTTTCTGCTGATATCCAGACTTATTTTGAAGATTAAGAAAGACTTTGCAAAGATCATTATGGTGACTCCCATCTGGCCTAGATAAAAGTGGTTCTCCGTTATTTATTTATTACAGTTTGATGACCAGGACAGTCCACTGGGCCTAGAAGAGCCCATTTTCAGTGGAGGCCCAGGGAGAAAAGCTCCACAGGATATAGACGATTTTACAATAGTTTTACAAAAGTAAATAAAGTAGTAGAACAGTGAAAAATAAAGAGATAATATACAATTTGCTAAAAAAAAAAAGAAATAACATTTGAAATCCTAGATAATGATTTACGAAAATGAGATTCATGAAGTCTAAACATATTAAAAGTACAGGCATTTCAGATGAAAAAAACATGTAAGTAAAACATTTATGTACAGATAAAAAAACAAGCTTTTTTTTTTTTGGAAGTTAGAAATATGAGGAGAGGACAGGGAGAAGAAGGTAAGGTGGGAGAGGTAAAAGTGGTATACAGTGGAGAAAGGGAGTGGGTTGGGGGAAGTTTATGAGGTATAGGGTAGGAGAGGAAGTAGAGGCAATGGGTAAAAGAGCACAGTGATAGAAGGTTGAGGTATATAGTGCATGGGAGATGGTGTTAAAGAGTTTATGTGGTAGGGGTGCAGGAACATTCCCACTTGGAAAGGAGGTGAGATTGGAGAAGAGTTTTGAAGTTTGAGTGGCTCTGAGTATTTTGAAGGGTGGTAGGGAGAGAATTCCAGAGTTTAGCTAGGGAGCAGGATAATAGTAGGTGGCCAGGGGGTTGCCGAGGCTTACATATGTTTAGAAGATAGTGGTTTTCTGATCTTAGAGAGTGGTTGGGAATGTAGGGCGTTAAAGAGGTAGACTGAGAAGGATAACTAGAAAATTTCAATATGAGCTTGTGAGCAGTAGCAAGTCTAAGGAGTCTGAAGCAGTTAGGAAGTTCAAGCCATTTCAGGGAGTGGAGAGAGACACAGTGATGCGATGGGTTTCTGGAGTTGGTGGCAAATTTGGAGATTTTATTGTAACAGGCTTCCAGCTTGGCCTGTAAGCCTAGCTGAAGATTAGTGAAAAAGGGGCACCATACATAAGAGAGGGAAGAAGGTAAGTAGAGGTAAGGGTGTGTCTGGTGGAGGGGGTAAGGTAATGATTGTGTCTACACAGGAGACCTAGTTTTTGGTGAGTTTTTTTGATATTAGTTTGGATATGGATGTCAAATTTTAGATTTTCATCAATTATGACACCGAGCAGTTTGGTATGTGATATTATTTCTATGGAGCTGTTATTCTAAGCAGTCACTGTAAAAGAGTTTTTGTCTATATTGGTGTTTTTGGATGGGGAGAAGATCATTAACTTTGTTTTATTGGCATTTAAGTCAAGGTGATTACTATGCATCCATGATATGGTATTGGAGAAGGCTAACTGAGTTTTGAGAAGTAGGTCGGAGGGGGTGTCTGCTGTATAAATAATGGTCGAATCATCAGCATATTGAATTAGTGTGGGATCAGAGAGAGACTGGTGGAAGTTATTAATGAAGATGTTAAAGAGGAGGGGGCCTAGGATGGAACCCTGGGGAACTCAAGTAGGGGTGTATAGAAAGGAAGATAGCTAGTTTTCCCATTTGACAGCTTGCTGTCTTTCAGAGAAGTCAGAGAGGTAGCTGGTGAACCAGGTTTTTTTAGAATTTGCCAAATAAAGTTTCCACAAACTTTCTTGCACACTGGACCTATTCACACATGACAAGGGTTGTTTGATACACACCATATTGAAAGAAGTTCACCTGATTGCTTGAATGAAAGAATTTTAATACATTTTTAGGTATTAAATACCTTCTCTGGAAGTGCAGCAAATACTAAAGGAGGCAAAGAAACTTGCTACTAGGAAATCATATATTAGCAGACAGAAAAGATTTTCTAGTTAGTGCCATACTAAGAACCAAGACCCTTATAAGGATAGCATTTCTCTGGTTCTACAATATTTGTGTGAGTTATTATCCTTTGGCCTTTTTTATTCCTCTGTCAAGGTTAATCATTTAGTCATTTCAACATGCCTGTTCATGGATTTCCCCCTCTTTCAATGCACTGTTATGTCAAGCTGTTTCTGAAAGACGTTTAGCATAATTGTCTGCCTAAAAAGCAAATGGCTCCTTCTTGGGATTTTAACTTAGTTTTGGAATAATTAACACTGGGTCCCTTTGAGCCAGTTCTCCAGGCTGATCTGAGTTTCTTAAAATGAACAATACTGTTGCTTATTGTTCTGATTTCTGCAAGAAGAGTATCTGAGCTGCAAGTTGTTATAGTGGGTCAGCCTTATCTCATTATCCAAAAAGACAGGATTTCTTTGAGAACTAATCATTCATTTCTGCCTAAAGTGCATCAGAATCTAATTTGAGTCATGGAATCCATCAACCTATCTTTCCAGATCCTAAAAATGAGAGAGAAAGAATACTTCATATTCTGGATGTCCAAATACAAATCAGATACTATCTTGAGAAACCTAAAGCCTTTATTTCTATTTGTTTTCCAATTTAGAGCAGTGATGTCCAGAGGCGTTTTTCACCAGGAGCAGTGTGTGGTTATGTGACTTGCTCAGAGTCACACTTAGTCAGTGGAAGCTGAGGGAATCAAACCTTGCACCTTTAGACCACAGGAAACACCTCAACTCCTTAATTCTGTAAACCAATTGCCAGACCTTCAGAAATTTTGATAAGTTATTCATTTCTTATGAAGGCAAGAAAAAAGGACAATCTCTGTCAAAGTAGACTATTTATTTCAAAACGGTTGTCTCCTGCTATTTATTTTGTTATTCCCACCATAACAAAATGATTCCAGGCAGTGTCAAAGCCCATTCTACTAGGACCTCACCTTCTTTGATGGCTTTTTGGAAAGGGATGTACTCCAGAAGTATTCTAGAAGTAGCAACTTGGCTTTTTGTGCACACTTACATAAACCACCACAAACCAGACTCCTTCTCCATGTCTAGAGCAGGCTTTGCTAGGACTATTCCCCAGGAGCTCCTGGACCCTCATCCTTCCTCCTAATCAGTCTAAGTTATGGCAATCTACCCATATAGCTAAGGCTGCTGCAGTAGTGATCTAATGATGAACATGCTACACTAATGTAAGTACACTTACTATAACAGTAGATGTTCAAAGAGCACACTGCTGCAGTATCCACGCCTTCCATCAATCCTCCTTTATTTTTTCTGTTTTGTTTGTCAGGGTGAGGACATCCAATTTAAAAAAACTAGCAGTGATCTTTTTACAGGGCTCTAGCCTCCCCTCTTTAGTTGGCATGAATGCTCTGAAGGGTTTGTTCCTCAGGTCACTGATTTTCTCTCTGCATAACTCGAGCTTCCAATTATCAAGAAGTGTGGGATATGCACTTAAGCTTTGAAAGGAGGACAGCTGTTAATATCCTTTCACTGTTTAACACATATAGCTTAGGCTACTGCAACAGTGATCTCTTTGAATATCTACTATTATGGTAAGTTTACTTAAACAGCTGTACTTTCTGTCATAAAGGTTATGTTGCTTGCCCATCATTTTGAAATATTAAAATTCCATGTATTACAAAATGCTCTTTGTCTTTGTCTTTCGGCTTTTCTTCAGTCTGCTAATGATTGGCAGTGGATTATGGTGCCGTGTTGCCAGCCCGACGCCCAACCTTCAAAGAAGGCACACCCATTCATGCTCAAACCTGCCTGCATGTCTTTAATGTCACTCAACCATGGGGAGGACATACAGACTCCACACAGAAGGTGCTCCAGCCGAGAATCGAATGGGAGAATCTCTTGCTGTGAGGTGACAATGCTAACCGCTGCACCACCGCAGCCTATTCCAAAATGCTAAGTGCCATAAAGCCAAAAAAAAAACACTACAGTGAATCTCAAAAATTGCTCTTCTTCTTAAAACTTCTTTTTGCAGTGGGAATAAGTCCCTCCTGCACTCCCCATGTTGGATGCAAGCCCCCTATAACTCCTAAATTTATATACCAATTACAAGATTGACATACCCTGGAGAAAAGGAAATATTCCGAGAAATTGCATCTCAGACTTAATATATACAATCCTGATCCGTTAGCCATTAATCTTCAGATTTGACTCTGTATAGAGTATATATAGTATAGTATTTACATAAGGTTATTGCTTGAGTTTTCACTGAATAATCACTTTTTAGAACATCATATGATTTATTAAAATGTTTATATTAATTTTAATGATACTAGAGGTATTCTTCCTTTAAATAAACTTTGTTTGTGTCTTTCGGCTTTTCCCGGTTATGGGTCGCCACAGCGGAACTCCGGTCCACTAATGATTGGCAGTTGATTTTACGTACTGGCTTGCCAACCCTGATGCACAACCTTCAACGAAGGTATGCCCATTCACGCATGTCTCCACGCAGAAGACGCTCTAGCTGTGAATCGAACCGGACAGCGTCTTACTGTGAGGCGACAACGCTACCGCAGCACCACCACCGCGGGTCTATTCTTCCTTTAAATAAACTGATTAGCTGAAATTAAGTAATTTTTTCACCGCAGGTCTATTCTTCCTTTAAATAAACTGATTAACTGAAATTAAGTAATTTTTTTTCTCATCTGAGTTTTTGATTATAAGACCTGTTATGGAAACATAACAATTTACTTTTTCCTCAATAACAGGCACCAAATATGCTGTTTAAAATATCATCTCTTCCACGTGATGAAAATGTTATCCATTTGCTTTTTCTTTGTTGATTTCTGTGTAGATTTTCAGCCAACAAAATTAATTGACATTTAGATTCTTTATTCTTGTGTTTACAGTTTACTTAATGCTTTTTCTGTTGGTTAACAGAACACAGTACCACTAGCAAAGTCTGTACCAAGTTCCATCAAACTTCTTCCAACCTTAAGTCACATGATTAAATAGCTTACTTAATAGCACACCTTCCTTAGAGCATGGTGCACTACAGTAATTCTCTACACTTCTGTCTCGAGATAAAGATAATTTCAAATTCTTGTATGATCAATGTGCAGGTGGCAAAATCCTTTCATTTCCTGTATGAAACTCCTTTTTGATGGTGGTCTCACTTATGAGGATGAAATATGACTAAAATACTAAAACAGCAAAATACTTCAGTAATTAGTCTTCGGTCTATTATCAAAACATCGGTTTAATTTTGGTGCACTTCAGAATGCCCTCCTGCTGACTTTTGTGTGTTACCTGCAAATCCATTGCCACACTATTCTTCTAAATAGGATTCTTTTTTATTTTTGCTAAAACAACAAAATATAAAACAGGAAATTCGAGATTTTGAAATAAAATAGTTTGGGAAGACAGTGTATAGAAGTACATGCTTTATTGCTTATATTAAAAAGACACTGAAGAAGTACAGCTTAATAGACAAATACAATAGATTTCAACCTGGAATGCAAGTTTTTGCATAAAGCTTTGCCTGTGATCATTTTAAATGTATTCTGTATTTGCTGTTATGAGTAGATAGAAGAGACTTAAGTTTAAAAATGTATGTGACCTTAAACCATGAAAATTGATAGAAGACTTTATTAAAAGCCTAACAAATATGTTATATGAGTACTAGTGAAATGATATAATTAATTTAATTTTACAGTATGTCTGTCTGGATAGGTTGTTCTTCATTTAATTCATTACTGTTTGAAGCACAGCTATGACCCCATGAAAGCTGATGCTTTGCTGCTTCCTGTATGAGCCAGAAGGTTAAATAATTAGAAATTCAGAATTACAATACAGAAGTGATTGAGATTTATTCAGGTAGGAGTTGTACACTCCATAAAGGATTTAATAATGTTTAAGTGAATTACTCCTGTGTAATTATTTTATATATAATGTATTCAGAGTGGGCCTTTGCACATGTTGTTGTCTTCTAGATATTAGCATAATAGTTTGGAGATCATGTAGGAAAGTTGTGTACATCATAACATAAATGTAGTGCAGGAGATGGTGCAACCACTTGCATAGACTGGGTGTAGACATGTGCAGAGGTGGATTCTGGAAGGTACCACTAGTTAATGACACCTGTAATGCAGGTTGGGGCACTGCATGTTGCTTGATCAGTGATAATGCCATATGTAGAGACTAAACACTCCTTGAAGTTCTAAACACACTTTTCTTACAAAGAGAGTTGTGGAAACATGGAATGGACTACAGGAACAGGTGGTGGACAGAAAATCCACAGAGGATTTAAAGATGGTGTGGGACAGGTGGAAAAAAAGGTAAAGGAAGAGGTATGGACAGAGGGGAGGATGGACATTAAGGCACATAAAAGGGCAGACTGGGTAGGCATATCGTCTTCTCATTCTGTTGACTGAATGTGAAGTAAGGTAGCGTTAATGTACACATCCCATTACGCAGTACGCAATGTGAACTACATAAATAGTACAGGTATACATTCAGTCCTGTCTTCTTGTTCCTTTATAAATTTATATGAATCCTGGATCAAGCAACAGATGTTGTCATTACTGCATGTCACTGCATCACCAACAACAAGAATGTCAGTGACTACATCACCTGACAGCATAGATTGACAGTTGGAGCACAGCGGCAGTAAGATCACACATACAACTGCATGCAGATTCCTTTCTAGCCACAAGATATTGCACATTAGTGCAAAATAAGCACAGTAAACATGCATGTGTGTGTGTGTAAATGTGTGTGTTTGTGTGTGTGTGTGTGTGTGGGGGGCACAGTAGGCACATACTCCTGTGTCAATATATCTGTTTTTGAAACCACATCTTCCCATATGAGGGAATTCAGTCTTTAGGGAAGGGCCATGGCCTCCATATGGGTCTAAGCTGTCGGGCCTCAAGATAAAGACTAATATCCCTCATAACGTAAATGTCTCAAACAGATGTGCCATGATTTTGACAGACTATCATGCATAACAGCTAGTGATTATCTACAGCTATAACTCCCCCTGAGTAAGCACCTATGGACTGATAGCTTCACCTATCTTGACCAGTACTTTTCAAATGGTGTTGTTTATTAATGAAATCTGACATTACAGATACTAAGGTGTGTGAAAACAGACACAAGCTACCACACAGGTGGTAGTCTACTTAACACAGAATGTATGATAAGAGACATTGGGACACAGGGTGACAGTAGCCTCTCCTTTGATAATCACATCACCACAGTAGTCAGGGAATCCTTCTACATGACACACCTCATAACAAAAGGTTTCTCATCCAGGAAAAAAGAGGTCATTGTTCCCCTCTACCCATCACTCATTAGACCCATTATATAGTACAACGCCCCTTTTGGTATGTACCTCACAAGACATCTACAACAACTGGAAAGGCCACAGAAATACCTCACAAAGAGGATTGCCAGCCTCAAACAGATGCCCTATGCAGACCGTCTCAAAAAACTCCAGCTTTACTCCGTCGCATATCACCTACTCAGAGGCAATCTCTGCCTAACATACAAAGCTTTGTCAAACCCAGAGCTGTTGGACATGCTCCACTTAAAGAAATCCCAATCCCTCCTAGCTACACACTCTATGGACCTAAACTTTGTCACCACAATAAACAGAACATGCTGGAGGGATAGATTCCTGTCCCAGAGACTTCCCATACTCTGGAACAAACTACCTATCTATATTAAACAAAGGTCCTCATTAGCACTCTTCAAGAAAAATCTTGATAATTGTATGGGAAATCGGAAATTCACCCCGGGGAATCACCTCTGGGGCTCTGCTTGACAGGGTCAAAGGAAAATCATTTTCTTGGGTGGTGAAAGCCAGGGTACCTTTTTGGCCAATAGCCTAGTACCTACTTATGAACCTATGAAGTGTGCCAAATGGGAGTTGCATTTATGGAGGAATTGCAGTAGGTAATATCCTGCTTACACTGATGTGCATGATTATACATCATGTTATCCAGAGACATCACTGAGCCTTACTATTGTACCTTATGTGCAACATGGAGCGTGATAACTGTCCTCCTTAGAAAAAAAAACAGTGCAATGTCTTTCCAACATACGGTGTCACATCTGAGGAGCACTATACTTGGAATTCCCTGCCATTAAATATCAGAACAACTACTAACACTTCCAACTTTAAAAAAACTTCTGAAATCACACATCTGAATCATGGACCTGTTCTTGCACAAACTCTGTTTAGGAAACAGATGTCTGAAGGCAGCTAAAAGAACACAACTTGTTATTTTTGTATTTGAATAGTGTACCCCTACTAAACATATGTATACTTAACTTGTTTATTATTTTACCTTCAATCACAGGCTGCTATTCTTTTTATTCCTACCTTGACTGCATGATAGTATTAGTGAGATGCATAACATCTATTTTTCATGTTGTGCTCGTATCTGAGATTAAATCAACATTTTTATCAGTACACTGTATATGTATCATACTGTTATCTATGAATGTGGAGCTTTTCTCCCTGAGCCTCTGCTGAAAAAGGACATTTTGTCCAGTTGTACTTTCCCGGTAAACAAATGTTAAACAAAATAAAATAAAAAATAAATAAATAAAAAATAACATAAATACTGATGGTCAGTTAAATGTGCCTGTGTGTAAAGTACACACGCCCTGTCCAGTGTACATTGTCTGTTGTGTGAAGCCCCAAACTGACAGTATGTTTAGTGGGCCAATATTTAATATGCAGGGCACTTTCCCATGATGCATTGTTTATTGTGTCATTCACTATACTGCAATTCATTCTAAAATGCCAGTCAGAAAAGTACGCATTACTTTCCCACTGCACATTATCTAGTGTGTGAAGTGCTACAGTATGAATTTCTTTATTGTGTCAGTGCATAAGATATATACCATGTTCCCACTGTTCATTATGTGCTCCATTAAGTGTCATACTGCCAGTTAACTTAGTGAGCCAACATATGTTTTTGTTGTTTTTTGACTGGAAAAGTACATCTGGGTGGGGGTTACCCATTTTCAGTGGAGGCTCACCTGGGGAGAAAAGCTTCACAAAAGCGAAATACAATTAAAAATGAGTACAATATGTTAGCAGCTTGATAAAAGATTGCTATATATATAAATGGAATACATTTAAGAAAGTGTACAGTGTGTTAACACACTGAATAGAAAACTTACAATAAACAAGAAGGCAGTGTTTTCATAGAGCTGTGGGCATATGCATAGGAAATTGCAGCATGCAAGTAAATGAGGCATGTTGCAGAACAGTTTCATGCAAAATGTGAATATAACAAAATCATAGGTTTGCACTAATATTAAGAGGAGTAGATGTACACTTAGCAGTATATATATCATTAGTAGGCATTTACAAGAGTGGAAAGAGAGCAAGATATAGGCCTAACGTGGATAAGTAAAGCCTTCCCACTGCAAATGATGTGCTGCATGTAGAGCTATATCATAAGTCTGTTGAATGGACTGTTGGTTTAAGTACATTGTGCTACTCACCATATATTATGTACTTCACTGAGCATTACACTATTAATTGGTTTAATAGTGGCTCAAATGTCCTCTCTGGGCCTTTCCAAACCAAGTCTTATGGTTCTCTAACTACCTATTTGAAAGATATGCATCTGTCAAATGGTTCCTTTCTTTCTCTCCTTTTCTCCCAATTAAAACCGGTGTTCCTCAAGGCTTTATGGTCAGCCCACTGCTCTTTGCCATTCTCATCAATCACCTATTTAGCTTTTCTCAGCAGGCTTTCCTTATACAGAATGCAGATGACTCAACTCTCATCTCCTAGCCCACTACAGCTACAATCTGTGGCACAAGATGCCTTCAGCTCAGTTGAATTGAGGCTACATCAAAACCAACTTTTACTTAGTCCCAGAAAGACTAAACTACTACTGCTTTTTCCAAAGTCCCATGCCAATGCTAAGAGTAAGTTCCATTTTACCTCTTTAAACAATACAACTATCGAAGCAGTTACCCAGATGAAATTACTTGGAGTCATTATAGATGACAGATTAAATTTTGATCTTCACATACAAAACTGTGTAAAAATAACTCATCAAACGGTAGGTCTGTTATACAGAGCAAAACAATTCCTTACCTCATAGCAAAATTGTCCTAGCTAACATTTATTTTTTACTCTCTTCTCTATGGGGTGGAATCTTGGTGAAGAAACTGTAAACTGCAAAAAACACATGTGAGTCCACCAAAACTACAAGGCCGCCAACTCCAGGAAGGGAAACCAATATCCAAATATCAAAGTTTATTTCTCAGAATTAATCAAAACTATAAACACATTTTTAAATTTGTTCAAGTAACACTAGGCTTTTCATCCAACGCACAATAGCTCAGGACTTCATCAGAAATATGAAGATCTCAACAATCAGACTTTTTATAGGTTCATTCATCAATCAATTTTAAAAAGTCATTAAACAATTAATACAATACTTAAATCTCCATCAAGGACATTACAAAAAATCATGCTGGAATCTCTTGTTAACTTATTTATTTGAAATAAAAAGTTAGTTTCCAACTGCCATTTAGATATTTATGTTGAGATGCTAATGTATTCCCCTATCAAACTGTAATATATAATAATAATAATATAATAATAATATATATATATTAATAATATGTAATAATATATATATATATATATTATTTTCTAATTTTTTTTAATTATTATAATTGTACTAGTGTTTTATTTGATGTTATTTAACTCTCTGGAGCATTTCTCTCAGGGCATCCACTGAAAATTGATATTTAGTATGCAGTCAGACTTTTCTGGTAAACAAATGTCAGTAACTAACTAACTAACTAACTAACTAACTAACTAACTAACTAAATAGACTGTTGCATAAATTGCAAGGTGTTTCCATATGGTACATAATTTCTAACAGTGCCTTATGTCATTGCTGAGTGTGACATACCTGATGTCATATGTCGCATGCAGTGCATCACAAGGTACTGTGTACACCTAAACACTGTGCTTGCCATGATGTCTTCACATGGGTGTCATGTAAATGTATTTTGTCAGTTGCTGAGTCATATGTGTGGCAGCATTGTCAATGTGCAAGACGATAGTCCTGATACCAGTAATACTCATATCAGTGCAGTGGACAGCATACTACATTCCTGGTCAACTAGATGCACCAATACACTTGTGCTCCATCTGTGTGTTACAGTAATTATGTATAATACAATGCATTACACAGATCACAACTCTGTTTACCTTTACTCCTGTATATATTCATTTCTTCTTATTGTGGTACATCAGTTGTTTGTGCCTTCCCATAAGAACTTGTTCCACATCTGATGTATGTATGTATGAATCCATGTATGCAAGAAAATATGTATTTATAGGTTCATATGTGAGTACTTGGCTGGTTGCCCTTGTGGGCAATTGTAAGCCTAGCCAGTTTCCCTTTTGGTGATTGAATAAATCTATCCCATTTGGTGTTAGATTAGTATTACTCATCCCATGGCTTAATATTATATATTACCCCTAAGTGAAAATATTTGGGACTATATCACAGAGAATTTGAAGGAATGCATGCATGGCATAAAGCATTTAGCAGCTGCCTCTATCCATTAGTAGTACAGGTAGCAGTCCTTGGGTAAAATTTCTATTGCACATCCATAGATCTAAGATACACTTCAGTATGGACAGGGATGAGCTTCATTTTACATGGCTGAGGAGTATGTTCCAGAGTAGTGGTATCCTGTGTGAGATATACCTGCCTCTCTAAATCATTCTCTTGATGTTGTAAAAGAGGTTTAGATCCCTGCACCAAGAAGTTCTGATGCCATTCAACTTGTTGATGTGCAGTAGGTCTTTCACTATTGGGTTGGAAGATGCTTTGTATGCCAGAAGCAGATCACCTTTTAGCAGTTTGTAGGATACCGGGTGTCTTTGTAGGACACCTTGTTTAGGCCTTGCATCTTTTTAGTATGGTATGCCTGTGAGTGTTCCAGTTGTTGCATGTGTCTGGAGAGATACATGCCAAAGAGGGCTCTATACTCAATGAATTGCTCAATATTCAAGAACTCTTTGCTTGTTGGCTGTTTGGAATACTTCTAACACCATCTGATATACAAAGCTGATATACGTGTATTTTTTTGCACATGCTATAACTGCTTCAGCAATATTTAATAATTCTTTTAGTGTTAAATAGTTTGTGTTAAACTGGTTTCTGTTTGACTTGTGAACACTTACTCTGGCTGGCTCCATTTGATTTTCCCTTCCTCCCACCCTATTGTTGTTGTGTTCTTGTTACTTGGTGGCTTTGGCTTTGTCTGCCCCTTATTATAAATGTGTTATTGGGCACTTCCCCCAGTCCCATCCCATCAGCTCTTTCTACTGAGTACAGTGAGACTATTCGGAAAGACCCACCCCCTTAGCTCTTAATCTTAAAAAAATACACTCTATTCAGCTGCTTTTATTGTGTTTTACTGTACTTATTCTGTGCCTTTTCCTACCTTAATATTTTATTTTGCTTTTGCTGCTGTTCTTAAAAGTGTTCAATAGCAATTATACCAATTCTTTTATTACTGCTTGTTAGTAGCCTGATTACATTGAGAACATTGTTCTACCACATTGCTGCTTTATACTGTTTTTTTGCTGTTGTGACTGTTATTTTAAGCACTTTAAATTTCAAATACCACTACACTTAGCATAGGCTAGATTCAGTCGTATGGAATCAAGACTGCCTTGAATCACTTGAGTACTAAAACCAGCTCTTCAATGAGATACTGAAAGATTTGCTTGTTAATTTTTTCCTTAGCACTTTGCTTGTGGTCCTCCAGAGGTTTTTGCTGCTCAGCCCTACTGTCGGGTAGAACACTAAAACTAGACTCAGAGGTTCCAACACACCTCTCACCCACTAGCCACCCCTATGTGTGACCTCTCTTCCCGACCATATAAATTTACCCAACACTGTGGATGCACAATTTTCCACAGTTTCTCCAGCCAGCTTGGTCGACATGGGTATCCCGAGACAGTGTAGTAACTGCCTCAAGTTCATTGGCAACCTTCTACTCCTAGCCCATACAAACTCAACATGTGAGAGCTGCAACTATATTAAGAACCTCAAATCCATGCTCTCTCACACACCAGTCAGTATATATGAAAATGAGTGGGTCGTCAGCATGCACACCTCACCTCCTACTCCACCCAAACCCACATCTCACATACCTACATATGTGGAGTCCTCACCAGAAACATATCTAAACACCAGAGACCTCCCAAACACAAACACAAGCTCGATGCACATAATCCTTCCTCTGCAAGACACAATACACATAATAGCTCACTTACCAGTGTCTCACCAGTCAAGCCCTTAAGGTAAAACACAAAACCAAATATATTAGTCATAGGTAATTCCACTGTGAGACACACAGATGTCCATCTCACCAGGCTGGATAAGGAAAAGGTCATGGTCAGCTGTCAGTCAGGTGCCAGGATTCACCATATCACACATGCACTTAAGTCTCTCAACAACAGGTACTGTTCTGACTCTGTCATAGTCCATGTTGGTGTGAACAACTTGAGACATCCCTCTCTGGACTATATGAAGAGAGACATGACTGAATTCTCAGATTAACGTCCCTCTCTGGGCTATATGAAGAGAGACATGACTGAGCTCTCAGATTATGTGTCTCAGGCTGGTATGTCCCTAGCCTTAAGCAGCATTTTACCTTCACCTAGAATGATGCCTCAATACAACTAGAAAATGATTGACTTCAATAATTGGCTTCATTTTTCATGTTATTCCAGGAGGATACAGTATCTGTCAGCCTAGGATGACATGATTGACAGACCTCGATGCTTTACCAGAGATGGTCATCTGTCACACCTGGGATTTCGGCTACTGGCCAAGGCTGTTGTCACCCCATAGTGTTTTTTTAGGTAGTGTCTCAAGGACAAAATTCTCCACGTAAGAACTCCATCTAAGAAAAACCTTAACACGAAACTGCATTCACTTGAAGCAGTCCTTACATTGGAAGACATAGACATTTGTGCAGTCACATCGACCTGGTTCATAGCTGTGGGAGCACCACAGCCATACCAGACTACACCTCCTTCCACATGTTCAGACCACAAATTGAAGGCATGAAGACTAAAGGAGGCAGTGTATCAATATTCATTAAAGATAAAGACACCTCCAGATTGGTTAGACAGCGTGATTAAACACCACTTCAACTCCACACCAGCTAAACAAAGCACAAGAAACAAAATAGAGCAATATCCAAGCAGCACAACACCAGACTGGAAACTTTCTTTCTTATTTTATTCTTCTGGTACCTCGGCCTTTCACCTTCAAAGGAATAATTTACATCACATTATCATCCAGTTTAAATAGTCATCCTACAAATTCAATTTCATTAGCATCAATATATGTCAATTACACATTTAAAGCAATGCATTTAATTTTATCTTATATTTACATACTCATTTAAATATTTAACATTTATGTATTAAAATTTTCATATTTCACTTCCTAAAAAGTCAAATTACTATTAATATTCATACCCCTTGGTTGTAAAGTTTTAAAGTTTATTATAATTCTACATTCTAACTTACTTAATTCATTTTTAAAGTTTCCTCTATTAACCATAATAGGACGTGCCAATACACAAAGTAAAAGTTCTTATTACTTCCCCATGAATAGTTAAAAATGTTCTGCTACTGGGCTGAAAGTATTTCCCTTTCTTATATCCTGAGGTGCTCCAAAATTCTTACTTTGACTTTTCTCTTGGTTTGCCCAACGTACCATTTTATCTTCTTACATCCACATTCTATAATATAAATAACCCCCCTGTGAACTGCATTGAAAATCCTCTTTAGCTCTATAACGTCTGCCATTAATGTTCCAACCATCCAAATTTTTAACTTTGTCACAAACCATACAGCTTCCACTAGGATACATACCAGTTCTACCACTGGTTATGTTCACCCCACCATCAGTATTTAATATTTCTTTTAAATTATTATATCTACCATATGAAAAGGATACATAGTCCAGGAAGAGATGACCTACACTCACATCCTCTTTTATCATATACCAAAATTTTCTAATGATGTTTTCCACAACATCAGAAAAAGGGGAAAATTTCATCACAAGAAATAGTTTTCTTTCTCTTAATTTAGTTTTATCTAAGTTTCCCCCTTCTTTTCTCCCTCGTGTATCAATATTTCTTCTGTATCTTTCCCCTTTACTATATTTTTTTTGTTACTAAAACAATGTCTTTTGCATTTTGTAACAAATCTTCACTATATCCCCTACATTTCAACCTCTCATGGGCATCCAAAATATATCTATGTTTTAGTTCCTCTTCTGAGGTGTTCAAATACATACATTTGAACTCTCCTATTGGCAAAGCTCTAATTAAATGTGGGGGTGCATACTTTTTGCATGCAGAAAGTTATTTACTGCGATCTCTTTCCTATGAGGTTTAAACTGTATGGTATTCTCGATAGCTACATAAAATTCCACATCCAAATACATGATGTTGGTACCATTAATCTGATAAATAAAATTTATACCATCCTCTGTCTGATTTAGTTCTTCCATAAATTTCAAAAAACAATCTTGTTTACCTTGACATATAAAAATTAAATTGTCAATAAGTCTACTATAATAAATTACATTTTCCATAAAGAATTTGTGTATACAAAATGGTTTTCAAAGTCTCCCATATAAACTATTGCATATGAGGGGACAAATGCCACCCCCATAGCTGTGCCTCTTTTCTGAAGAAAAAAAATGTTTTTTCCAGCTAAAATAATTATGTGCTAGGCAAAACTACAACAAATAAAGTAAAAAGGAGGGATGAGGTCCTTCCCCCATCATTCTACCTATTGCATCTAAGCCCTTCTTAATCTCAATATTGGTATAAAGTGAGCTTACATCAACCATAGCCCAAAAGCAGTCTTTTTGCAATTTTTAACTTTTTCAAACTCTCTCAAACTTCATTTGTATTCTTTGTGTGTGATGGCAACTTACCTAAATACTTCTTAAGATGAAACTCTAAACATTTACCCACATTCTTTAAGTATGATCTTATCATTGACACAATGGGCCTTCCCGAGGTGGGGGGGGGGTCCAGATTCTTATTTATTTTGGGCAGGGCATAAAATTTCAAATGTCTTGGTTCTTTTATAATCAGTTTTTGAATATCTTTATTATTCAAAAATCCCAGCCTCTCCCCTCTTTCCAAAATTTCTAATAGCTTCCCATTAAAATGTAACACTGGGTTTCTATCGAACTTCTCATATTCAGCAGTAGATGGAATTAAGACCTTCACCGTTTTCTCAGGTACATCCATTATTACCCAATTTTCTCCCTTGTCAGTTTGCTGAAAAACATAATCATTTAGTTTCAACTTTACTTCTTTTAAAACATTCCACTCTTCTTTAGACAAGTTATGCTTTCTTTTTTTTCAAAAATAACTCAAATTCATGTTCAATTTGACTACATATTACATTTTCAAACATTTTAATACTCATAGAAATCGAGATAGATATATAGACAGATAAATAAATAGATAAGACAGGACATTGATTGAAGAATGATGCTACTGATGTAAGTGAGAGAGAAACATATGTTTGAATACTGAGCATGACAATTAGTGAAAGGGTTGTAGAAGTTTCATAGAGAAAGTAAGGTGAGAGAGATTGCAAAAAAGTGCTTGAGAGAAAGTGCATAGGTAAGTGACACTGAAAGGGGATTTAACTTCTTTATTTGTGTTAGAAGTTGGGGAGGTGACACTCAAGGCATGAAGTGAGATGAATACATATCAAAGGGGGGGGGGTTAACCTGGACAGGGAGGTGGAAGTTTTTTTTTTCAAACACCTTTATTGACATCGCTTGTGACAATGGCACATAGGCAAATTTACATTCATATAAAAGTAATCAAACTATATAAATATAACAAACATTATACTTCACATATATTGCTATATATCATATAACCTAAGCAATACTGCATAAGTTATTCAATTCCTGACTTTTTTTTCAACAAGACACATCTTTATTAAACCATCACTTACAACAACAAACCACACCGACACAATCCTAGTTGCAAGCATTTTACATCACAATCCATACTGACACACTCCCAGTTGCAAACATTATACATCACTTCATTTACGTTCTGCCATCTTTTAAACCTCATTCCTATCTTGTATGCATTGTTCCCACAATTCCAATGTTTTCCTATGTAGTTTGCTTCTACTCTTTCCTAAAGATCTCAATTCCAGTTGTTTTATCTCTGTTACTATATTCACTATTTCCAGTATAGTTAGTTTAGATTTTGATTTCAGTTTTTTAGTAATTGCTTTTTTGGCAGTCACCATTATTAGACACAACAAGGTCTTACCATGTCTATTCATTTCCAATTCTGTATCATAGCTCATAAAAATAATCTCCCTCTTCAGACCAATCTGCCCACCCAGCAACTCCGACAGTGCATCCTTCAGGGAATACCTAAAGTCTGCCAACTCACTACACTCCCAGAAAATATGTTGCCAATTACCTTTTTCTTCCCCTTCACACCTCCAACATTTTCTGTCTGCTTGAGGAAAAATTCTCTGGAGTCTACTTGGGATATTTTGAGAAAATTGGGGAAGAGTCTGAGGACATGGGGGAATTGTCAACTTTGAGATGAACATGTCTATGATTGGTTTAGGTATTGTTTTAGCTTTGTTTGAAGCAGGATAGTTTATCTATCATTTTTTAATTTATTGGGGATAGCATTGTACAGTTAGAACACATAGTAGGAGTATAGTCAGTCTCCTGATGAACTGTTATTTGTATTAGAACATAGGATGAATTTTTCGGTGGATCACAGATCCCTTGCAGAAGTGTAAGACAGTAATGTATTTTCTTAATGCTGAATTTTTTTTACACTAATGTATTAGTTTATACACAGCAAGTACCTGAGAGAATGTGAGATAGTTATTTACTTCTAGCTGGTGTAGTTGTTTTAAGGCCTTGCAGTGGTGAGTTCTATGTGTGGTACTGGTCGCAAATTTTGCAACATTATTATAATAGGAGGCTAGATTGGTCTTGGATTGTGAGAGACCTATGGATGTGAGTTTTTGAAGCAGTTACTGGTGAGATACCATGTAAAAATTTTTAGTTAAGTCTAGGAATGTACGCTGATGTATAGTTATTTTGTGCTGGTTTACAGTACTGGTAAAATGAAGGAGGGCAGTAGTTGTATTGTGGTGGGATCTAAAGCTGTGCTGTGCTTCATTGAGGAGGTTATAGGTTCATAGGTTCATAGGTAGGTACTAGGCTATTGGCCCTAGGGCCTATATAAGCCTAGCCAAATGGTACCCTGGCTTTTGCCACCCAAGAAAATTATTTTCCTGTGCCCCTGTCAAGCAGAGCCACAGAAGTGATCCCCGGGGTGAATTTCCTATCTCCCATCAAATCATCAAGATTTTTCTTGAAGAGTGCTAATGAGGAGCTTTGTTTGATATAGATAGGTAGTTTGTTGCAGAGTATGGGAAGTCTCTGAGACAGGAATCTATCCCTCCAGCATGTTCTGTTTATTGTGGTGACAAGGTTTAGGTCCCTAGAGCGTGTAGCTTGGAGGGATTGGGATTTCTTTATGTGTAGCATGTCCAACAGCTCTGGGTTTGAAAAAGCTTTGTATGTTAGGCAGAGATCGCCTCTGAGTAGGCGATATGTGACAGAGTAAAGCTGGAGTTTTTTGAGATGGTCTGCATAGGGCATCTGCTTGAGACCAGTAATCCTCTTTGTGAGGTATTTCTGTGGCCTTTCCAGTTGTTGTAGATGTCTTGTGAGGTACATACCAAAAGGGGTGTTGTACTCTCTAATGGGTCTAATGAGTGATGAGTAGAGGGGAACAATGACCTCTTTTTTCCTGGATGAGAAACCTTTTGTGATGAGGTGTGCCACATAGAAGGATTTCCTGACTACTGTGGTGATGTGATTATCAAAGGAGAGACTACTGTCCAATCTCTTATCACACTTTTGGTGTTAATTAGACTACCGCCTATGTGGTAGTTCATGGATACAGAGTTTTTACCAAAAGGGATGACAATGCAATTTTTAGCATTGAGCTTGAGGCCATGGCTTTGACACCAGGCATCTGTCTCAGTGAGGCCCTTTTGTAGGATGTCCACATCGTTAGGAGATTTGATTATGGCTTCTAGTTTGCAGTCATCTGCAAACTTCATTAGCCAAAGACCTTCTGTGTTAGCCTGTACTTCAGAGAAGTGGATACCAAACAGCAGAGGACCTAGGACTGAACCCTGTGGTACTCCACTTGTCACTGGTCTGAAGTTGGATTTAGAGTCTGCTACTTTCGCAGTGTGGGTTCGGTCAGTGAGCCAGTTGGCAACCCATCTTGTGACACAGGGATTTACACCTAGTTTAGTGAGTTTATCTATAATTCCAGAGTGGGGGATGGTGTAGAAAGCCTTGGCGAGATCTAGATAGGCTGTGTGTACCACGTTACCCTCATCTTCAGCTTTGGTGACTGCTTCAAAGAAGTCTATCAGGTTTAGGAGACATGATCTGCCTTTTACAAACCCGAACTGGGTAGGGTCCAGAGTCTGGAGATTACCAATGTCATAGTTTATAAGTTCCATGATGATACGCTCCATAGCCTTGCAGACCTGGCTCGTCAGGCTAATGGGGCGGTAGTTCCTGGGGTCCGTGGTGGCTCCCCCTTTGTGGAGTGGGATAACTGTTGCTGTGCACCATTCAGTGGGCACAAAGCCTGAGGTAAGGCTATGACTGAACATGGTACTTAGGTGGGGTGCCAGTTCATTCTGTAGTTCATGTAGAACGCAGCCTGAGATGTTGTCAGGTCCCATGGATGCTGTGTTTTTGGCTTTGGAGAGTGTGTTTTTTACCTATGCAGCCATGATTACAGGTACTTTGCATTCTTCCGGTATAGAGATGGGCCCTTTAGGGGATGAGAGAGGGGTAAAGTTAGCACTGAACCTATCTGTCAGGATGTTGGCAATATCAATTGGGTCTGTATATTTAGTGCCATTGTCTTGTAACTCAGTGCAGACCTGAGTGTTGCCATTGAGATTCTTGACATAGCTATAGAATGCTTTGTGGCTGTCTTTAGAATCAGTGGCGATTTTGTTTTCGTAACTAGCTTTAGAGGATTTTATGAGGGATCTCAGCTTCTTACTGAAGCTGACCACAGAGTTCCTCCAATCATGGGATTTTACTCTTTTTTGCAACAGTTTCTTTCTTCTGTTGTAGAGTTTGTTTATAGCAGGGGACCACCAGATTGGCTTCCTTTTTTTGTAGGACAGCATCTTGGTTCTGTTAGGGGTTGCACGATCCATGCACTCGTGTAAGTGCTTATAAAGTGCAATCGTATAGGTTTCAGCAGTTGTATCTCTATTGTCCGTCAGCATGGGTGTCGTGACGTTTGCCACTTCTGTCTTAAGAAGCGTGAAGTTGGCTTTGGAGAAATTTTTTACTGTGATTTCCCTAATGGGGGGTGGGGCTGGAATGTGGATGTATAGGGTGATTTGCTTGTGGTTGGATCTGACCAAAGAGGAATTGACCTCTGGTGTGGAACACCGGTTGCCCATGTTTCTAATGACCAGGTCTAGGATATTGCTGCCCCTGGTGGGGATGTGGATAAGTTGATCCAAGGCATTGAAATTTATGAATTCCAGAATACGTTGAGCACAAGAGTTGGTACATGAGTAGTTTTCACAGTTAATGGTAGGGTAGTTGAAATCGCCCATTATTAGGGTGTTAGGTTGTACCATAATATTTTCCGGTATATCAAGAAATGAAGAGTGGGAATCCTGGGGCATGGCGGGGGATCTGTAGCAAGCTACAATTTGCATTGTGGTCTTGCCCAGAGTTAGTTGCACTTGGATAATCTCAGATGCATTATGCTGAGCAACTAGCCTGGAGGTGTGGATATCCTTAATAAATATGGACATGCCTCCACCTTTAGTGCTTCGGTGCAAGTTAGGTGGCCGAAAGGTGTGGTATGAATTATAGCCTGGTAATGCAGGGGTGCTCTCTGGAGCCTTGAACCAGGTCTCTGTCACTGCACAGATTTCGATGTTCTCCATTTTAAGGAGGGCCTCGAGTGAGTGCATTTTGAGGTTTAGAAATATAGAGGTGGGAGTGAGCAGTGTCTCAAAACTGTGTATATGGCTGGGAGATGCAAGTAAAACTATCTAGGTATTGCTGAAGGCTGTTAGTGGGGTATAGGATTCTGAATGAAGAGAAATGGCTTGATGCCATGTCAAGCTGAAGACAACAGTGGCATTTATCCTGTGATAATTAATTTGGGATTGATAAATGGATACACAGCATAGTAGAAGTAAGATGGGAGATGAGCAGTTTGGATTCAGATCAGGATGCAGCACAAATGATCTGATGTTTTCAGTGAGACAGATTTATTTATTTATTTGCAGTTTGTTAGCTGGAAAGGTTCACTGGGCCGAAACAGAGCCTATTTTCAGTGGAGGCCCTGGAAGAAAAGCTCCTCAATACAATTAAAAAGAAAAAAACAAATATAATTATATACACAGATAGTATACCATTGTCTAACATATTGCATTTCAGAGAAAAACACACGTAGCAATTCAGTTGTTAGACAAATACTAGAGAGCAGACTACAACATTTTTAGGGACAAGATAGTTGAGAAAAAGCTAGAGATGAGGAAGGAGTCCAGCTGGGCATTCATAGACTTGGAAAAAGCATATGACAAAGTCTCAAGAAATCTTATTTGGGCAGTACTTTTCTGGTTTGAAGTCCCAGAAACATTGGTAGAATTAATACAGGTTATGTACAAGGCCCCAATGACTCAAGTATGGACAGTGTTCAGTCTCATAGAGAGGTTTCCACTGGGAGTGGGTGTGTACCAGGGTTCAGCTCTGAGCCCACTGCTGTTCATACTGGTGATGGACTACATTATCAAACAGGTCGGAGGGAACAGATCAAAAAAGCTGCTGTATGCAGACAATGGAATGCAAAACTGAAGGCACATGGGATGAAACTAAGTACAGATAAGACAGTGTTAATGGCAGCAAACTGTGGCAATCAGAAGAAGCTGAGAATTGAGAAAGAAGGGGAGATAGTAGAATAGGTTAATAGCTTCAAGTACCTGTGAGGGGTGGTTGAGAAAAAGGGAATTCTGAATGAATAGGTCAAAGCTACTATCAGAAGGTTTGCGGTCAACTGGTACAGAATGTCAGGTGTAGTGTATGACAGAAGGATGCCAAAAAAGGTGAAAACTAAGGTGTACAAGACAGCAGTGTGAGCAGTACTACTGTATGATACAGAAACCTGGGCAGTAAAGGCAGAGCAGTTGAAGAAGCTAGAGGTGATGGAAATGGAAGGGGGTGGGTCTTTGGGAAAGGGGGCCAGTTGCAAACATTATACATCACTTCATTTATGTTCTGCCATCTTTTAAACCTCATTCCTCTCTTGTATGTATTGTTCCCACAATTCCAATGTTTTCCTATGTAGTTTGCTTCTACTCTTTCCTAAAGATCTCAATTCCAGTTGTTTTATCTCTGTTACTATATTCACTATTTCCAGTATAGTTAGTTTAGATTTTGATTTCAGTTTTTTAGTAATTGCTTTTTTGGCAGTCACCATTTTTAGACACAACAAGGTCTTACCATGTCTATTCATTTCCAATTCTGTATCATAGCTCATAAAAATAATCTCCCTCTTCAGACCAATCTGCCCACCCAGCAACTCCGACAGTGCATCCTTCAGGGAATACCTAAAGTCTGCCAACTCACTACACTCCCAGAAAATATGTTGCCAATTACCTTTTTTTTCCCCTTCACACCTCCAACATTTTCTGTCTGCTTGAGGAAAAATTCGATGGAGTCTACTTGGGATATTTTGAGAAAATTGGGGAAGAGTCTGAGGTCATGGGGGAATTGTCAACCTTGAGATGAACATGTCTATGATTGGTTTAGGTATTGTTTTAGCTTTGTTTGAAGCAGGATAGTTTATCTATCATTTTTTAATTTATTGGGGATAGCATTGTACAGTTAGAACACATAGTAGGAGTATAGTCAGTCTCCTGATGAACTGTTATTTGTAATAGAACATAGGATGAATTTTTCAGTGGATCACAGATCCCTTGCAGAAGTGTAAGACAGTAATGTATTTTCTTAATGCTGAATTTTTTTTACACTAATGTATTAGTTTATACACAGCAAGTACCTGAGAGAATGTGAGATAGTTATTTACTTCTAGCTGGTGTAGTTGTTTTAAGGCCTTGCAGTGGTGAGTTCTATGTGTGGTACTGGTCGCAAATTTTGCAACGTTATTATAACAGGAGGCTAGATTGGTCTTGGATTGTGAGAGACCTATGGATGTGAGTTTTTGAAACAGTTACTGGTGAGATACCATGTAAAAATTTTTAGTTAAGTCTAGGAATGTACGCTGATGTAGAGTTATTTTGTGCTGGTTTACAGTACTGGTAAAATGAAGGAGGGCAGTAGTTGTATTGTGGTGGGATCTAAAGCTGTGCCAGCTTCATTGAGGAGGTTATAGGTTCATAGGTTCATAGGTAGGTACTAGGCTATTGGCCCTAGGGCCTATATAAGCCTAGCCAAACGGTACCCTGGCTTTTGCCACCCAAGAAAATTATTTTCCTGTGCCCCTGTCAAGCAGAGCCACAGAAGTGATCCCTTGGGTGAATTTCCTATCTCCCATCAAATCATCAAGATTTTTCTTGAAGAGTGCTAATGAGGAGCTTTGTTTGATATAGATAGGTAGTTTATTGCAGAGTATGGGAAGTCTCTGAGACAGGAATCTATCCCTCCAGCATGTTCTGTTTATTGTGGTGACAAGGTTTAGGTCCCTAGAGCGTGTAGCTTGGAGGGATTGGGATTTCTTTATGTGGAGCATGTCCAACAGCTCTGGGTTTGACAAAGCTTTGTATGTTAGGCAGAGATCGCCTCTGAGTAGGCGATATGTGACAGAGTAAAGCTGGAGTTTTTTGAGACGGTCTGCGTAGGGCATCTGCTTGAGACCGGTAATCCTCTTTGTGAGGTATTTCTGTGGCCTTTCCAGTTGTTGTAGATGTCTTGTGAGATACATACCAAAAGGGGTGTTGTACTCTATAATGGGTCTAATGAGTGATGAGTAGAGGAGAACTAGGACCTCTTTTTTTCCTGGATGAGAAACCTTTTGTGATGAGGTATGCCACGTAGAAGGATTTCCTGACTACTGTGCGATGTGATTATCAAAGGAGAGACTACTGTCCAGTCTCTTATCACACTTTTGGTGTTAGTTAGACTACCACCTATGTGGTAGTTCATGGATACAGAGTTTTTACCAAAAGGGATAACAATGCAATTTTTGGCATTGAGCTTGAGGCCATGGCTTTGACACCAGGCATCTGTCTCAGTGAGGCCCTTTTGTAGGATGTCCACATCGTTAGGAGATTTGATTATGGCTTCTAGTTTGCAGTCATCTGCAAACTTCATTAGCCAAAGACCTTCTGTGTTAGCCTGTACTTCAGAGAAGTGGATACCAAACAGCAGAGGACCTAGGACTGAACCCTGTGGTACTCCACTTGTCACTGATCTGAAGTTGGATTTAGAGTCTGCTACTTTCGCAGTGTGGGTTCGGTCAGTGAGCCAGTTGGCAACCCATCTTGTGACACAGGGATTTATACCTAGTTTAGTGAGTTTATCTATAATTCCAGAGTGGGGGATGGTGTAGAAAGCCTTGGCAAGATCTAGATAGACTGTGTGTACCACGTTACCCTCATCTTCAGCTTTGGTGACTGCTTCAAAGAAGTCTATCAGGTTTAGGAGACATGATCTGCCTTTTACAAACCTGAACTGGGTAGGGTCCAGAGTTTGGAGATTACCAATGTCATTGTTTATAAGTTCCATGATGATACGCTCCATAGCCTTGCAGACCTGGCTCGTCAGGCTAATGGGGTGGTAGTTCCTGGGGTCCGTGGTGGCTCCTCCTTTGTGGAGTGGGATAACCATTGCTGTGCACCATTCAGTGGGCACAAAGCCTGAGGTAAGGCTATGACTGAACATGGTACTTAGGTGGGGTGCCAGTTCATTCTGTAGTTCATGTAGAACGCAGCCTGAGATGTTGTCAGGTCCCATGGATGCTGTGTTTTTGGCTTTGGAGAGTGTGTTTTTTACCTGTGCAGCCATGATTACAGGTACTTTGCATTCTTCCGGTATAGAGATGGGCCCTTTAGGGGATGAGAGAGGGGTAAAGTTAGCATTGAACCTATCTGTCAGGATGTTGGCAATATCAATTGGTTTTGTATATTTAGTGCCATTGTCTTGTAACTCAGAGCAGACCTGAGTGTTGCCATTGAGATTCTTGACATAGTTATAGAATGCTTTGTGGCAGTCTTTGGAATCAGTGGTGATTTTGTTTTCGTAACTAGCTTTGGAGGATTTTATGAGGGATCTCAGCTTCTTACTGAAGCTGACCATGGAGTTCCTCCAATCATGGGATTTTACTTTTTTTTGCAACAGTTTCTTTCTTCTGTTGTAGAGTTTGTTTATAGCAGGGGACCACCAGATTGGCTTTCTTTTTTTGGAGGACAGCATCTTGGTTCTGTTAGGGATTGCACGATCCATGCACTCGTGTAAGTGCTTATAAAGTGCAATCGTATAGGTTTCAGCAGTTGTATCTCTATTGTCCGTCAGTATGGGTGTTGTGACGTTTGCCACTTCTGTCTTAAGAAGCGTGAAGTTGGCTTTGGAGAAATTTTTTACTGTGATTTCCCTAATGGGGGGGTGGGGCTGGAATGTGGATGTCTAGGGTGATTTGCTTGTGGTTGGATCTGACCAAAGAGGAATTGACCTCTGGTGTGGAACACCGGTTGCCCATGTTGGTAATGACCAGGTCTAGGATATTGCTGCCCCTGGTGGGGGTGTGGATAAGTTGATCCAAGGCATTGAAATTTATGAATTCCGGAAAACGTTGAGCACAAGAGTTGGTACATGAGTAGTTTTCCCAGTTAATGGTAGGGTAGTTGAAATCGCCCATTATTAGGGTTTTAGGTTGTACCATAATATTTTCCAGTATATCAAGAAATGAAGAGTGGGAATCCTGGGGCATGGTGGGGGATCTGTAGCAAGCTACAATTTGCATTGTGGTCTTGCCCAGAGTTAGTTGCACTTGGATAATCTCAGATGCATTATGCTGAGCAACTAGCCTGGAGGTGTGGATATCCTTAATAAATATGGACATGCCTCCACCTTTAGTGCTTGATTCCAAGTTAGGTGGCGAGGTGTGGTATGAATTATAGCCTGGTAATGCAGGTGCTCTCTGAGCCTTGAACCAGGTCTCTGTCACTGCACAGATTTCGATGTTCTCCATTTTAAGGAGGGCCTGAGTGAGTGCATTTTGAGGTTTAGAAATATAGAGGTGGGAGTGAGCAGTGTCTCAAAACTGTGTATATGGCTGGAAGATGCAAGTAAAACTATCTAGGTATTGCTGAAGGCTGTTAGTGGGGTATAGGATTCTGAATGAAGAGAAATGGCTTGATGCCATGTCAAGCTGAAGACAACAGTGGCATTTATCCTGTGATAATTAATTTGGGATTGATAAATGGATACACAGCATAGTGGAAAGTAAGATGGGAGATGAGCAGTTTGGATTCAGATCAGGATGCAGCACAAATGATCTGATGTTTTCAGTGAGACAGATTTATTTATTTATTTGCAGTTTGTTAGCTGGAAAGGTTCACTGGGCCAAAACAGAGCCTATTTTCAGTGGAGGCCCTGGAAGAAAGCTCCTCAATACAATTAAAAAGAACAACCAAATAGAATTATATACATAGATAGTATACCATTGTCTAACATATTGCATTTCAGAGAAAAACACACTTAGCAATTCAGTTGTTAGACAAATACTAGAGAGCAGACTACAACATTTTTAGGGACAAGATAGTTGAGAAAAAGCTAGAGATGAGGAAAGAGTCCAGCTGGGCATTCATAGACTTGGAGAAAGCATATGACAAAGTCTCAAGAAATCTTATTTGGGCAGTACTTTTCTGGTTTGAAGTCCCAGAAACATTGGTAGAATTAATACAGGTTATGTACAAGGCCCCAATGACTCAAGTATGGACAGTGTTCAGTCTCATAGAGAGGTTTCCACTGGGAGTGGGTGTGTACCAGGGCTCAGCTCTGAGCCCACTGCTGTTCATACTGGTAATGGACTACATTATCAAACAGGTCAGAGGGAACAGATCAAAAAATCTGCTGTATGCAGACAATGGAATGCAAAACTGAAGGCACATGGGATGAAACTAAGTACAGATAAGACAGTGTTAATGGCAGCAAACTGTGGCAATCAGAAGAAGCTGAGAATTGAGAAAGAAGGGGAGATAGTAGAATAGGTTAATAGCTTCAAGTACCTGTGAGGGGTGGTTGAGAAAAAGGGAATTCTGAATGAATAGGTCAAAGCTACTATAAGAGGGTCTGCGGTCAACTGGCACAGAATGTCAGGTGTAGTGTATGACAGAAGGATGCTAAAAAAGGTGAAAACTAAGGTGTACAAGACAGCAGTGTGAGCAGTACTACTGTATGATTCAGAAACCTGGGCTGTAAAGGCAGAGCAGTTGAAGAAGCTGGAGGTGATGGAAATGAGGTGTCTGAAAAGGGTGGTAGGATGCACACTGTGGGACAGATGAAGAAATGAGGACATAAGAGCAGAAGCCATAGTAGCTCTAATGACAGAAAAGTCCAAAGAGAACAGATTACGGTGGTTTGGAGACATGCAGAAAAGCAGAAGACAATCTGGTGAAGAAAATTTGGGACAGACAGGAAGAAAGTAAGAGGAAATGAGTATGTCCAGCAAAGAGGCTGAGGGATTGTTTGAGAGAAGATCTGCGGAAATCAGGCGTGAGTGTCGAAGAGGGCAGGAATGCGGCATTGAACTGAGAGAGGTGGTGATAGTTAACACGACAGCCCAAAAGCCCAAATAGAAAATGAGAAAAAGGGGTTGATGATGATGATGATATGCATGAGCAGATCCAGTAATTTGCTAGATAAAGTTTGATTTGTGTTTGAAATTAGTTTGCATTCTGAATGGATTTCAGTGGTAGTCAGATGTGGTTCCATAGTCTAACTACACTATTAGAATACAACGAGTCACCTGCAGTATTAGATGATTTGTTTATAGTTATTAGCGATTATTCTTTAGAGTGTAAAATTCTATTGGGGTAGTAGTAGTGTTATATTAAGTTGTTAAGGGCAGGGCAATTATCTTGGGTGCAGAGAAGTCTGTATATTGTAGTTAGTTGAGAAACAGCTAGGTGATGTGGTAGTTATAACCAGTTTTATTCTGTGAGGACTAGGTAGAGGTGTTTTCTGTTGTTATAGGTTACTACAGATTTGGATATTTTATTATAACATTTCTCAAGTTCGGACAGTTGTGAAGGTTAATGAAGATTAAAGCAAGATAGATGAGAGATGGCAGTAAGAAAGTAGAGGCTATTAGTCTTCTAGCTATGTTAGTGAGGTAGTTTTTACTCTGTAAAATGTACCTAGTTTTTGATGAATTTTTTTAACCGTGTGTGATACATGATGGCGGAGTTTCAAAGGGTGATCTCTGATGACACCCAGTAATTTTGTGTGGTTTACTTTTTCTATTATGGTGTTTTTGGTAGAAATGATGGTGAATACTGCTGTTTTAGTAGAGATGTGTTTTGGGGTAGAGAGCAGTAATTTAGTTTTTTAGGTTTTAATAGTAGTTGTAAATTATTTATCCATGTTAACATCAACAAGAAGGGTTGTTACGTAAGGACTTGGAGTTCAGAAATAGGTTTGGCAGAGCAGATTATGGATGTGTCATCATTGTATAGCATCATAGCATCATAGCATCATAGGAGGTTACTAGGCTAATGGCCCTGGGGCCCTTACAAGCCTAGCCAAGAGTTTATCCCCAAAATAAACCTCAGTCAGCACCTGTTGCCCCTGTCAATAAGGGACACAGGTGGAAATCTGTGACAGATTTGTGGTTTCCCATCCACTCATCAAGGCTGTGCTTGAAGAGGGTCAGCGAGATGCTCTGTTTGATATGTATGGGAAGTCTATTCCAGAGACACAGCAGCCTCTGGGAGAGAAACCTGTCTCTCCAGCAGGTTTTGTTGATGTCGCATATTAGATTCTGGACTTTTGAGCGAGTAATGCATGAGGAGTTTGACTTACGGATATGGAGCATCTCTAGTAGGGCAGGGTCTGAGATTGCCTTGTATGCAAGACACAGATCACCCCTGAGCAATCTGTATGATACCAAATAGAGTGATAGTGATTTGAGCCTGTCTGCATAGGACAGGTGTTGGAGGCCATGGATTCTCTTTGTGAGGTATTTCAGTGGCTTTTCCAGTTGGTGCAAATGTATGGAGAGGTACATACCAAACAGGGCATTATACTCAATTATTGGTCTAATGAAGGAGGAGTATAGAGAGGTAATAACCTCCTTTTTTCTGAATTCAATTATTAGCTGGATTTTGCTGTTACAATGTGTTATTATCAGTTTTTTACTACTATGTATTAAATTCTAGTATTTCTGTTAATATATGTGGAGCTTTTCTCCCTGGCCCCCCACTGTAAATGGACCCAGTCCAGTCGGACTATCCCAGTAAACAAATGTAAAAGAAAATAAATAAAATAAAATGAACCAAGTAAAAGGCTTTTCTGGCCACTGCTGCTACATGATGGTCGATTGTGAGGTTGTTATCAACCTGAGTGCCCAGGTCTCTCACCACAGTTTGTGTGCTTAGAGGGTTGCCATTGATGTGATAATCAATAGGGGCCATGTTTTTGCCGAATGGTATGATGATACATTTTTTTGCATTTAGCTTGAGACCATGACTTGGGTACCAGTCATTAGTTGCTGTGAGACCTTCTTGCAGTATGTTAACATAATTTGGGGAGTCAATGACAGCACACAACTTACAGTCATTTGCAAACTTGGTCAGTCACAGGCCTTTTGTCTTTCCCTGGACCTCTGAGAAATAGATGTCAAACAATAGGGATCCCAGGATAGATCCCTGGGGAACTCCACAAGTGACAGGTCTGCTATCAGAGGTGGAGGCACCTATTTTGACTTTGTGGGTCCTATCAGTGACCAAACATGCTGCTATGCACGTAAGTCAATGCACAGCCAAAGAATTCCATATTAACAATGGGAGGCCAGCAGAAAAATATGTCAGAAAAGTAAAAAAACACTAAGAATGATACATACGTATCAAACTATAAATAACTTTATTATGCAGACCGGTTTCGGCAAAACAATGCCTTCTTCAGGGCTCTGTCTTATGTAGATCGGGACCTTGTTCCATAGCAAGGGAAGTCTATCCCTCCAGCATATTCTATTCATTGTTGTGCTGAGGTTTATATCCCTAGAGCATGTAGCTCGAGTAGATTTGGTTTTGCTAAGATGGAGCATGTTCAACAGTTCTGGGTTGGACATGGCTCTATATGTTAGACAGAGATCACCTCTGAGAAGGCGGTATGCAACAGAGAAAAGCCTTAGTTTTTTCAATTGCACTGCATACGGCAACTGTTTGAGGCCAGTAATCCTCTTATTGAGGTACCTCTGTGGTCTCTCCAGCTGCTGGAAGTGCCTAGTCAGGTATTTTCCAATCGGTGCCTTGTACTCAATAATGGGTATGATGAGGGAAGAGTAGAGGGGCACCACTACATCCTTAGATCTTGATGCAACCCCTTTCGTGATCAGATGGTCACACAGAAGGATTTTCTAACCACCTTGAAAACATGGTTATCAAAGGAAAGCTGACTAACTACTTGGGTCCCTAGATCCCTTATTACTTCTTCAGATTTCAGGGGGTTACCTCCTATGTGGTAGTTCGCGGGTACTCTATTTTTTCCAAAGGGGATTACTACACATTTTTTAGCATTTACCTTGAGACCATGGCTTTGACACCATGCATCAGTCTTATTAAGGCCCTTCTGGAGGATATCCATGTCGGCCGGAGACTCTGTTATAGCACTCAGTTTGCAGTCGTCCGCAAACTTGGTCAGCCACAGCCCTTCAGTGCTTGCCTGTACTTCTGAGAAGTATATGCCAAACAGGAGGGGCCCCAGGACAGAGCCCTGAGGCACACCGCTTGTTACTGGTCTGGATTCGGACATAGATCCCACTATTCTTACTTTGTGGGATCTGTCTGAGAGCCAGTTTGCGATCCATCTTGTGACGTATGAAAGCCAGGATGGAACTGTGGGTAATGTGGTAGTGATAATAGAGCTGATGGGCATATGCTGTCTGGTGTCTGAATATGCTAAGCCCAACCTGGTTTTGGGTATATGTCTCTGGTAACTTTTATGGTTATTAAGGTGTAATGATATGGGTAGAGGCATTTTACTTAATTTTATGTTTAATGCACAGTTTGAAGTTAAATGGCTGTTGCTTTGGATAATTGTACTTGAACAGTAGGGTATATGACTGCTGATATTGATAGGGTGTGATAGACATATTTGTTTATTTACTTATTTGTCTTGTGCAAAGTCTGACTGGGTAAAAGCCATTTTCAGAAGTGGCCCGGGTAGAAAAGCTCCACATTTAATTTACACACGATGTACATTTATAATTGCAGGGTAAAAACATCTATACATGAACTTGTTTATATGATTGTTAAATATTTTTAAACATTTCTTACATGAACATAGTATTTTAACACAAAAAACAAGAGAGAGATTAACATAACTTGGGTAACTATTGGAAAGAGAAATGACATACAGTAACAGTTAATGTATTAAAAGCATGTTGGCTGCAGGGGAAAAAAAATCACACTGGGGTGTTTTTGAATTTAGTAGTAATTTACAGGCAGACAAGTAGAGTGTAACTTAAAAATGATAAGAGAGATACGAACGGAGAAGTTATGGAAAGGAGAAAGATAAATGGACAGAGGAGGAACTGTAGTTATTGGTGCGGTGTGAGAGAAAGAGGAAAAGTTAAGAGTTTAGAAAACAAGTGCAGTATGAGGAGGAGAAATAAGGTACAAAAAGAAGAGCTCCAGAAGTATTGTGCTTGGAGGACACAGTCTAAGAGCTTGTCAGAATTGTGAGGGTAATAGATATTGTCAGGATGTTAAGTTTGCAAGTAAGTGAAGAGGTACTAGGATTATGAGGAATCATAGGCTAAACATGTTTCTGAAATATTAGACATTTAAGGTTACAGAGGATGAGGTTATAGTTAAGACAGGAAGTAAGGAGGGATTATTTGGGAAAAGTAGAAGTCGAAATGTACAGTAATAGATGATGTTTAGTCTGTAGGCCTAGAGGTGGTTTTGAGATGTGTGTCTGTTAAAGTGTGCAGATGTGCGGGATGTTGATATGAATGAGTATAAGTTTGCATGGGGAGGGGTCTGCTAACAGGGTAGAACTGATATACTTGTTAAAGGACACAGGGCGAACATATACTGTATACATGCATAAAGCTTGTCCAACTAGAACAATATCAATACAAACACAACATGCTACTAAGGTATATTTATTGTTCTACACTGTTTTAGAAAAAAATAGAAATGTAATAATGTGCTAGATATACCTGCACTGCGAAGGAAGATGGCAACTGAGTGGATGTGAAGACCTAGGTGAGGAGAGATTTGGAGTACATTCTACTACGTGATCCAGACTCAAAGGGAGTGTGTGGAACAATTCACTATTCAGCTTGTCCATCAAGCCTAGCTACTTTGTAAGCCACCCTCAAGCCATTTATTACAGAGAGCAATCAGATTATAGTCGATGCTCAACAATTAGGAAAGAGAAACAAAGTAGAACAGGTTTTCTTTCATTTAATGAATGAAGACAAGAAGAAGCTTGGGATATGAAATAATTGGCTTGCACTATCTAATGGCCAAGTGAAAGGACAGAGAACAATTTAGTAAGCAGTCTACAGAGTGCAAGGACCACTCCTTTGAAGGGAATGTCACAAACATTTCCAACACAGGGCAGGCATATATTTGACTAGTTAAATTAATAAATAGCAACTCTCTTCATGTTAAAATTTGCTTACATACACAGTGACAATAATCTAAGTGAAAACCTTCACAGAGGTGCACCTTCTGGCACAGTCCTCCTGCTTAGGGAACAGGGACCTATTTAATGTCCACAGGCACAATGACAATACTCAGTGAAAACTTTTACAGTGGTGGGCCTTGTGATAAGCAACTGCTATTTAAAGGACAGGGACAGATATAATGTCCACAGGCTCTGTCCTGTGAAAGATGATGGTGATCAAGTGGATGTGGAGAAATACTATTGATTTTCAGGTGTTATGGTAGAAGTTCTGCATTATTAACCTTTGGTATTATTTGTGGATAAGGGATGACATTTAGTCAGTTACTGTAAATTATGGCAAGGCCCTAAAGCATACCTGATTCAAACCCAGCACCCACGGCCAGTACTATGAATCAATGTCCCACCCCCTCAGCTCTTCAAGTGTAGAGCAAAAAGAAAAAAGAAAAATAAGCACTTTACTGTAATAATTCAATACATGTAAGAGATGGGCTTATTACAGTTAGAAATATGACCACCTCCCCAAGCTCATCCATTATAAAAAAAATGGATGTTTCTTCTACTGGCACAACAACCAGGTGGTGGCCAGCTGCATGACATGCCCCCCTTCCTGCCCCAGCCATTCAGTTGTCATATCTGTGCCCTGCTCCCAACCCTCCTTTAACATATTTTATTAAAAAAATCCTTCTTATTTTAAACTGTTGCAAACTGTTTGCTTCAGTTGTAGTAAACACTTGCAATAGTTTATATCTCCTCTAGATGGAACACTACAGAACTCATATTTTAGTTTTAAAAATAATTTCTTCTATTTTAAACAGTAACAAACAGTCGATAACATATATACCCTGTTTGCAAGGAGTGCTATGATGATCATATTTAGTTTAAAAAAAAAGTCTGTTCAAACTGTAGCAAACTACCTGCTACAAATGTAGCAATCAGTTGCTACACTTTATACCCTGCCTGCACAGAGTGCTTCTTTTTCCTTCCTTCTTCTTTTGTCCCTAGATAGTGGCTGGTAGAGTTAGTCAACCCTGTAGTCAGTACACTGCTGTGGGTGCCGCTGGATTCTGGACTTCCTTCATAATACCTTTCCATGTTATTCAGTCCATGGCAATGTTTCTGGCCTCCTGCTGAGTTTTTGTCTTCTCAGGTCCTCTTCAATCTGTTTAGCTCATGTCTTCTTTGGTACAGATTTGTGAACTCTCTCCATAATAGTTTGTATGGAAAGTGATGAGTGTCCATCCTGCACACATGTCCAAAACAGTGCAGCCTCCTGTTCTGGATCTGTACACTGATCATTGGCTGCTGATTATATTTGGTCCAGATGCTCTCATTTCTAAATGCAGTCACAAAGGGAGATTCCCAAAATGTGGTGCAGGCATCACATGTAGAAAACCTCAAGCTTGCTCAGGTCTGGTTTGAGGAGGATCCACTTTTCTGATCCATAAAGGAGAATTTGCAAGATCAGTGCCCAAAAAAGTGAATGTTTGTGGTGATTGAGATATTTGTCCTCTTCTGCAGACACCACTTAAGTGAGGCAAATGCTATGGTGGTTTTTCCAATCCTGCTATTGACTTTGGCTGTTGATGCCACCTTCTTCTCCTAGACCAGTGAACCCAAATACTTGAATTCTTGTGTTTGCTCAACCTGATCTCCCATGAGGTGAACAATGTCTTGTGATCCATCGTTTGCCATCCCTTTGGTCTTTTCTGCATTTATCTGTAGGCTATATGATTGAATGATGCAGGTGATGCCATATTAACTTCTGTTTGTGTTGCAAAAGGCAGCTCCATTCTCGGTGTATCAACGTCCGTATGTGTATTGTTCTGATATGTCAAGGAAGGCTCTTTCCAATTGGACCATGCAAAAATGGTTCTGGATTTAAAATCTTTAAAGTTTTCTTTTCTTCGTGTCTATTAATTTATTTTCAAATATTTGAATATGATCCATTGCTTCATACAATAAATTTTTGTGTTGATTCTGTTCAAAATTATTAACTAGTTCTAAGTATTGCTGCTTAATATCTATACAAAGCAATGTCTCAAGTGGGTGAAAAAATCATTCACCAGCTGCATGTATTGTAGCGAACATGTCAAATTTAATATCTGCCAGTGCTTTAACAAATCCTGATATTTTGATCCATAAGTGGGCACTTTTAGCAGTCACAAGCCCTGTGGTACAATTTTATGTTTTAAATAAACATCAGAGCTTAAGTGTTGCCATTATAACTTCTTTAAAGTTTGCAGTTTATGTTCAAAAGTATCCACTTTCATTTTAAATTACATGACCATATGTTCCATTACCAAAGTTCAGTAAGAGGTTCTCAGGTATGTCAAGGAGTTCAGAAACACCAATTAATCTCCAAGCGGGCATTCCGCTCATGGGTGGAAGTACACTGAAGGTAGTCATGTCCACCAGATAACAGCAAAACTTAGAAACAGTAAAAAAACAAGTAATCTGGTGATAAATCCAGTGAAAATAAATAGGCATAGGCAAAGGAAATAAATTCACTGGAACCACCCTAGCTGAAACAAAGTCCAAGAATACTGCCAGTGACTTTCTCCACAGGAATTATAATATGAATGAAGTCACTAACACAAAAAATATAATTATCAAAAGGCGGACTTCTGATACTAAGTGACTTTTTCTAATTACATTACAGAAAGCAGTATTAAACAAATGAATGAGAAACAAAAATTTAAAAGGTGCATGCTTACTTTTAACCAAAATACTAATACAGTCAAAAACATTATCACTAAGTACTGGCCAATTATTTCTTCTGACCCTGAGATAAGGAAGTTTATACGTGACAGACCAGTTTTTGGATGCAAAAGATGTAATAATCTCAAAAATTAATTATGTTATAATGAACAGGCTAGAAATAATTTCTCATTTAAGACTAACAATACAGAAACCTCTAAATGCAATAAATGTGCCCATTGTGTTGATACTAATACTGAAAAAGACTTTGATTCATCCTGTAATTGGCAAGACTTTTATTGTATGCACATTTGGGAATTGTGATACAAGGAATGTTATATATTTAGCCATATGTCAATCTTGCAATGTATATTATGTCAGAAAAACTAATAGGAGACTTAAGGATCATATAAGTAGCTATCTCTCTGCTATTAATAGGAAGTTATGCACTAATGCACTTTATAAACATATCCAAGATTCAACACAAAAATTAAATGAATCTATATGTGGCTGGACTTAGTACAACATACTGAGTTGAAAAATTTAAATGGATTCTGAGGTTCAGAGCACATATTCCACCAGGCCTAAATGAAGCTATCTCTTTAAAACCTTGGTTAAAACAATTACAGCATCAGGTCTGATTTTATCAAGTGGTTTTATCATGTGATCTTATCGTGTGATCTTATCATGTGACTTATTTTATCATGTGACTTTGATCTTGGATTATTTAAACTGATTTTGATCAGTTCCTGTTATTGCCTGATGAAGCTTTTTAAGTGAAACTGCTCAGGTTGCGTTATAAACTTTAGAATTTATCTTTGGATTCTTTACTAGCGTGGTTCTAGTGCATTTGTTTCCTTTGCCTGTGTTCTTTTGTTTTTGCTGGATTTATCACCAGATCACTTGTTTTTTTTTTTACTGTATCCTCACTGATGTGGGTGTTGAAATCTCCCACCAAGATGATCATCTCGGTTGTAGAAGTTATCTTTGGCTGGTCCATGGGATTGAATCCAGCATGTATTGGAGCTGGTTGTAGAAGTTATCTTTGGCTGTGTCCGGACTTGTCTTTGTATTTTTGGATGGGTCCGGACTTGTCTTTGTAGTGCATAGATAGAGAGAATGCGGGTCTTAATTCTATCATCGATGAGTAGTGCTACCAAGAGGTCTGATATGTCGTTTAAGAAAGAGCTTATGCTTCTTGCAGCCCAGCTATCCACCCTCGTCAGACACCAGCCTCTTGCTTCTTACCCACCTGAATGGTACAGCATCATTGGCTTTCATTTGCTGTAGGTGGTAGGACAGTCAGTGTTCCAGATCCAGTGAGTTGTGTTAACTCTGACACTGCACAGCGATCAAGATTTTTAATTTCATGAGTTCACTTGGCAATGATTTCCTTTTAACCAACATGGTGACCCATTCAAACATTCCATGTGGACTGGAGTGCTACAGCACTCAAGTTTTAGTTAAAAAAATTGCTACAATTTAGACCAAACTCAGAGCACTAAAGAGATCAGATTTGACTGCAAATGGAATATTGGCTTTTAAAAGCCTGTATTGCATTAAAAAGTGAATGGATTGGCTTATCACACCCCCAACACTTTGCACCCGAGGCAGTTACCCCTCTTGCCAGTCTCTAGCTACTCTACTATAAGGCCATCTGCATGTTTATGTCTCCTATCAGGTTTTATCCAGGTGAAGTGATTTCATTGTCAGCTATTGTTTTTTTTTCAAACTGGCTTCAGTTGTTATGACTGAGTCAGAGAGATAAGTTGCAATACAAGCATCTTGTATTTTATTGCATATTCTTCTGAGATTCATATTAAGTAGGAGAGGCTGGGTATTTGAGGAAGCATAGGGGGTAGAAAATTTGTCAGTAATCTTTACTTGTTGAAGAGTGGGACCAGGGTTTAGGTGAATGTCCCCAGTAAGATTCAGTGTGATGCTGTTCTGAAGGAAATTTGATATCCACTTACATTTATGTTTTATTTTTAGCAGGGGTCTCATAGATAGGTTTTCACAATATTTACATTTGAGATAGATCTATTTGTATACTTCTGGGTAGATTTGTTGGAAGAGTGTGGGAGCTCTACTTAATAATAGGCTAGGTAAGTGTAACAGATGCAAGCAAGTTTGTAGGTATGTTAATTGAATGCAGAGGGGAGATGTGATAGTTGGTTGAGACAGAATACTGAGGGAGGGCAGAGGGAAAATAGTTTGAGACAGGAATAGCATGTTGCATGGTGTTATTAAGTCTTTGATTAAGACAAAGTTATAGTTTTCTAGTTGGCAGTGACTGCTATTTTGAGAAACAACAGAAGTCTGTTTCTTTAAATTAGTGGGGGTTAAAAAGGTTTCATATGCTATTGAATGTACACTACATTGGGTTTACATTGAGATGCTGGCACTCAAAATACCTGAGTGCTGACAAACCCCACCCAAAAAAAATGAAAGTACAGTACAGCAAGCATCCCCCTGCACTCCCAATCCTCCCACAGGTACCTGGGCGACTTACTCCATTTTGGGGAGAGGACACCAGTGTTCAACTCCCGAGGGGGTGGCCCATGTGGCCAGAGGGAGGCTGGCATCCCCATACGAACAGCACCCTCTTCCTCCCCTTCTGCGCCCCAGTGAGCCAGTCACCTCCAGGGTGTGCAGAGGGACAGCACTGCTGGGCCAAGCCACCTCTGCTGCCATCCCCACAGGGTGGCAGAGGGAGTGCCCAGCACCACCAGCCACATGGATGGGACCCCCTCCCACCACCTGTACCTTGGAGAAAAAGGGGAATATTCTGAGAAATGGCATCTTGGACTTAGTATATGTAAGTCCTTTTCCAGCACCATTCTGTCTCCATACTTTGGGACTGACTCACTGTGAGTGGGTCCTGACATTTCAAATGGTTAACCTCTACATTACATAAAACATTTTTATGATCTGAAACTTGGAGAAGAATTATAACTGTCAATCAAATGCAGTATTTTACATTGCTTACTATTCACTTTCAATTTATACTGTATCTAGGTATGTTACATGAAAAAATAGTTTTACGTTTTCATTCAGGGTAGCATACAGACAAATTGACCCAGGTTTCATCCCACTGTAATACAGGACTTCTTCAGAACTAATGTTTAAAATCTCTCACCCATTTTATATAGTTACACTAATTAATCAACTAACTATTTTAAACAATTATTAAACACACTAAAGATTTTACAAATACACTAACATTATACACATTCAATATAGTATTGCATAAATACACTGGTAAATATCACAATGAATGTTAAAAACATAAATACTGTGATAAAATATGTTATGAATGTAGTATGTTATTTTATATTAAATATATTTTATATATTATATATAATATTTTATATATTATCCTAAAAATATGTTTTAATTTTTAAAATTTTGCATCATTAAACTTTTTGGTCTCCAGCTCTGTGTATCCGATTGGTATTTTTTGGTGAAAATAGCATACCTTCATAATTTGCTAACAAGGCCAAACTGGTTCTTTACTTTTGCCCCAGTCTGCTGCCACTTACTCAGTTGCCTGATGATGTACCCACTCAATTTCAGCTTTACTTTCTGCATGAATTACATTATTGGATGTATTAGTGTATTGCCCTAAAAGAAGGTCTATTGGAAAGCTTTGGTGTTTGATGTAAAAATGTTTTGAAAATTTCATGCTGATGGCTGCTTTATGAGGATACTGAAGCAAAGTGACAAAATTCTACATTGGTGTTCTGCCAGACTTCTGATCCTTTTCTTTTGGTAATAATATCCAAATTGTGATGCAGAAATAAAAAACTTAAGACTTCAGTGACATTTTGAGGGAGCATGGGAAAGAAGCTGCAATTAAATGGAAACAAGAAACTTCAATTATGACTGCCTATTTTTTCATTATTTTTAATCACTTTTGATTTAATATGGACTCTGGGTCAGCTGCCTGTTCCTCACAGTCTCCTTGTAAAAGCCATAAATGAAAAGTAGGTCACTCTGTCCTTACAATGATATTTTGCCAAGGCACAAAGTATATAATCTGCTTCCAAAATTTGCTTTTGCATAGTAAGCAGACACCATTGCTCTTGTTATCACAAGTTTTCGTGTACTGTTTAGGAAAAGCTATAGGACTGAATGCACTTCTATATCTCAGCAGGGCATTGCAGTTGCTTTATTTGCCAAAATGTGGGATCTTTGTTCTTCCTAAGAAACAACAGCTAGGAATGCTAAATGCTTCCAAATGTAGCAAGTATTGTAAAATATATAAATCCATCCATCCATGTATCCATGCATCCACAAGCCCTTTTCCCATTTTTGCATATGGGGTCGGGTGTCACTTAAATATTGATGGTCATCTACAGCCAGTGTTTACACCATCAGGTGACTAGCCCTGCTACAGTAAAATATATAAATCACCTAGGAATAAATGATTGTGTGGACTTACATTTTTCAAAATCCATGTATTTTCTTTGGCGCTTGCTCAAAGTCACCTCGAGTGGTTATGTAGAACATTGGACCTTGCATAACTGCAGTTCCATAATAATAAGCATCATTATTATAAGATATGCAATGTTTTCTGTAATTGCTAGTACCTGTACTGCTGGAGAAAGATCGCAGACCTGTTAATAGGCTGGCAAAAGGGGAAGCTATCCCAGGTGCAAGCTGTTAGGTGGCAAGATTGAAAGGTGACAGTTGAGTGGAAGTGCAACACACCACTGATTTATGAAGCCATGAGGATATGGTGACTTCCAGGAAATGAATATTAGAATGCTGCATTTTATTGGTCATGGCTGAAGCACTGAATGACTTTGTGCATGAGGTGAATATGTAGTAACTGCAACAGAGAAGAAGTTTTTTTTGCCTTCATGTTAGAAAATACTTTTTTTTTGCTTCTCAAGTTTGGGTGGTGGCATTTTGGGGTTCTGCCTATGGTTCTTATAGATAATTATGTTAGTTTTGTTTCATTTGTAAGACAGATGGTCATGCCTTAACCCCCCAAAACTACCTGTTTTCATGTTTAAGAAGGAAAGTGGGGGCTAGGGGGCAACAGAACCCATTACACAGTCCCAAATGAATGAGAGCTTTTCTCCTTTCACTGCTATGATTCTAACAGTGTCTAAGCAAATGGTCTTTCTTAGTGTGTGTGTGTGTGTGTGTGTGTGTGTGTGTGTGTGTGTGTGTGTGTGTGTGTGTGTGTGTGTGTGTGTATTTGAATGCCTGTAATTTGACCAATCACCAAGCATCTGTCAGAAAGTGGCAGCATCAGTGAGCTTCACGGGCCATCAAACAAGGCCGTTGTCATAACATTCTGACTACTATGCAGAAATGCTGCAGGCGAGGTTCAGTGTTTTATATTAACATCATCTCCTTTTTATTTTTATAAGTTTCAGTAGCTGAATTAGTGACTATAGTCCCTGTATATTCACTGAAAATGGATATATACAACTTAGAACATTTTATAATGTCTCCTCTAATTCCACTGTATTTTTAACAAGAAGAGCTTTGAGTGTTTTGCATTCTGTCACAATGTCACTGTTTAACTGTTGTGGCATAGCATTCTTGCATAATGTTCTAATCCTTTTTTATTAATGCCTTTGTGTATAGGTAACATATTCTTTGAAAAGCACTCTGAAGCCAAAGTAAGCATGTCATGTTCTAAAATGGGAGATGAGCATTATAATTTATTTTTAAGATATAATACTGCATGCACTCAAATAATTTTAAAATTTCTGTGGGTACTAAAAGTGCAACATAATATAAAATATAAATTGGATTCTATAGTAAGCCCTATTTTTAGTTTCAACAACTTAAAAATGTCTGCAACACTTTTAAAAAAATATCTTGAAGGTCTGTTCACTTTACCCACATCTGACATTTAACATATTTACATTTAAATATGTGTTATGCATTAAATGTAATTGGTTTGCTTTCTTCCTATACTCACTTATAAAAGCCACAACCTAGCCATCATGCTGGTTCCAGCTTATAAATCCATACTGAAAACCAGTACATCAGCCATACCTCTCAACCTGGAAACATCAAAAATCTGGACAAGGCCCATGAAAAATAAGTACAAATCTGTATGCTTATTAACATCTAATTTGCATACATACTTACATAACCCCACCCACTCCAATGGAATTATGGGATACCAACTTTCAAACACAAACTGAAGAACAGACAACCAAAATATGGCACCAGGGTCCCCCTGCAGTCATTCCAATGTCCCATTACCTGGCTTTCACCCCATTTACCATAAACACTAATGTGTGCATACTGCTTTACTTTTACAATGATTATTTGGATTTTATTTTCACATTTTACGGCACAATAATGCACAATCCCTAATAGACATCTGGTAAACAAAACTTCTCTGCCGTTGAAACTCACATTCATCGAAACAGCATTGAAACCCACACCACATCCAAAAAAAATGCATCTGGCCAGTGGTGGATAAAGACTTATAATTGCAGCGTGTGCACTTTTTAAACCCTGAGGGTCTATGTTCTTTTGACATGATGCCAATGGTATACAATAGTCAATACTATACAATGACAACGTATTGGCCTAGGGCTACTACAGGAAAAATTCCTATACCTAGAATAAGAACTTTTTTTTTTTTTTAAACAAGAAGGGCAGTCAAAGGGGCCCAACAAAACAGTCAGAAGATACCTAGGAGGGCCAAGAACCCTCTAACTAAAATGAGTGCTTGACCTACCAAAAAGCAAAAACAGTCACACACAACAGTACTCAACAACGCACGAGGGGAAGGCCCCTCTAACTTAAACGGAAACCTTTCCCTGTGAAAACACAAACTTTACCACAAAAAATTAACAAATAAAGTAACTATATACTGCGATAGCCATTAAAACAGCTTTTGGTTAATTTTAAAGAAATTTTCTGACAGAAAAATTCTCTCAAAAAAGCACTTAGCTCAGCCAAGTTCGAGACCACGTCCTAGCTTGTAAGCGGCAAACGAGATCTGGGGAATTGGTGGTGGTGCATCCTGGGATATAGAAAGCTCAGCCAATAAGAGACTTCGCTCTATAGCATAGCGGGCCGAGTCGGAGCCGAGGATTGGCTCCGAGCCCATCAGTATAGAATGTAGGCGAGATAGGATCACATAACAGCCTTGGTTAAAACAATTACAGCATCAGGTCTGATTTTATCAAGTGGTTTTATCATGTGATCTTCATAGGTTCATAGGTTCATAGGTTAGTACTAGGCTAACTGCACTTGCGAGCCATTTTAAGCCTAGCCAATTATCCCTTGTGAGACTCAAACCCTGCACCTTGTGTTTGTAAGGCAAACACCTTAACCATTAGGCCACCCTCCCACCCCAATCTTATCGTGTGATCTTATCACGTGACTTATTTTATTATGTGACTTTGATCTTGGATTATTTAAACTGATTTTGATCAGTTCCTGTTATTGCCTGATGAAGCTTTTTAAGTGAAACTGCTCAGGTTGCGTTATAAACTTTGGAATTTATCTTTGGATTCTTTACTAGCGCGGTTCTAGTGCATTTGTTTCCTTTGCCTGTGTTCATTTGTTTTTGCTGGATTTATCACCAGATCACTTGTTTTTTTTTACTGTATCCTCACTGATGTGGGTGTTGAAATCTCCCACCAAGATGATCATCTCGATCCATGGGATTGAATCCAGCATGTATTGGAGCTGGTTGTAGAAGTTATCTTTGGCTGGGTCCGGACTTGTCTTTGTATCTTTGGATGGGTCCAGACTTGTCTTTGTAGTGCATAGATAGAGAGAATGCGGGTCTTAATTCTATCATCGATAGTGAGTGCTGCCAAGAGGTCTGATATCGTTTAGAAAGAGCTTATGCTTCTTGCAGCCCAGCTATCCACTACGTCAGACACCAGCCTCTTGCTTCTTGCCACCTGAATGGTACAGCATCATTGTTTCATTTGCTGTAGGTGGTAGGACAGTCAGTGTTCCAGATCCAGTGAGTTGTGTTAACTCTGACACTGCAGCGATCAAGATTTTGAATTTCATGAGTTCCTTGGCAATGATTTCCTTTTAACCAACATGGTGACCCATTCAAACATTCCATGTGGACTGGAGTGCTACAGCACTCAAGTTTTAGTTAAAAAAATTGCTACAATTTAGACCAAACGCAGAGCACTAAAGAGATCAGATTTGACTGCAAATGAAATATTGGCTTTTAAAAGCCTGTATTGCATTAAAAAGTGAATGGATTGGCTTATCACACCCCCAACACTTTGCACCCGAGGCAGTTACCCCTCTTGCCACTCTCTAGCTACTCTACTGTAAGGCCATCTGCATGTTTATGTCTCCTATCAGGTTTTATCCAGGTGAAGTGATTTCATTGTCAGCTATTGTTTTTTTTTTTCAAACTGGCTTCAGGTGTTATGACTGAGTCAGAGAAATAAGTTGCAATACAAGCATCTTGTATTTTATTGCATATTCTTCTGAGATTCATATTAAGTAGGAGAGGTATTTGAGGAAGCATAGGGGGTAGAAAATTTGTCAGTAATCATTACTTGTTGAAGAGTGGGACCAGGGTTTAGGTGAATGTCCCCAGTAAGATTTAGTGTGATGCTGTTCTGAAGGAAATTTGATATCCACTTACATTTATGTTTTATTTTTAGCAGGGGTCTCATAGATAGGTTTTCACAATATTTACATTTGAGATAGCTCTATTTGTATACTTCTGGGTAGATTTGTTGGAAGAGTGTGAGCAGTTTGAAACCTGGATGAGTCATAGGTTCATACTAAGCTAACTGCCCTTGCGAGCCATTTTAAGCTTAGCCAAGTATCCCTTGTGAGACTCAAACCCTGCACTTTGTGTTTGTAAGGCAAACACTTTAACCATTAGGCCACCCTCCCAACCGCAGGGTGGGAGCTCTACTTAATAATAGGCTAGGTAAGTGTAACAGATGCAAGTTTGTAGGTATGTTAATTGAATGCAGAGGGGAGATGTGATAGTTGGTTGAGACAGAATACTGAGGAGGCAGAGGAAAATAGTTTGAGACAGGAATATGTTGCATGGTGTTATTAAGTTTTGATTAGACAAAGTTATAGTTTTTCTAGTTGGCAGTGACTGCTAGTGAAAACAACAGAAGTCTGTTTCTTTAAATTAGTGGGGTTAAGGTTTCTATGCTATTGAATGTACACTACATTGGGTTTACATTGAGATGCTGGCACTCAAAATACCTAGTGCTGACAAGCCCCCCACCCAAAAAAAATGAAAGTACAGTACAGCAAGTCCCCCTGCACTCCCAATCCTCCACAGGTACCTGCGACCTCCATTTTGGGGAGAGGACACCAGTGTTCAACTCCGGGGGTGGCCCCGCATGGCCGGAGGGGAGGGCTGGCATCCCCATACCCGGACAGCACCCTCTTCCTCCCCTTCTGCGCAGTGAGCCAGTCACCTCCAGGGTGTGCGGAGGACAGCACTGCTGGGCCAGGCGCCACCTCTGCTGCCATCCCCACAGGGTGGCAGAGGAGTGCCCGCACCACCCGCCACATGGATGGGACCCCCTCCCCCCACCATACCTTGGAGAAAAGGGAATATTCTGAGAAATGGCATCTTGGACTTAGTATATGTAAGTCCCTTTTTCAGCCATTCTGTCTCCATACTTTGTGACTCACTGTAGTGGGTCCTGACATTTCAAATGGTTAACCTCTACATTACATAAAACATTTTTATGATCTGAAACTTGGAGAAGAATTATAACTGTCAGTCAAATGCAGTATTTTACATTGCTTACTATTCACTTTCAATTTATGCTGTCTCTAGGTATGTCACATGAAAAAATTGTTTTACGTTTTCATTCAGGGTAGCATACAGACAAACTGACCCAGGTTTCGTCCCACTGTAATACAGGACTTCTTCAGAACTAACATTTAAAATCTCTCACCCGTTTTATATACAGTCTCACTAATTAATCAACTAACTATTTTAAACAATTATTAAACACACTAAAGATTTTAAAAATACACTAACATTATACACGTTCAATATAGTATTGAATAAATACACTGGTAAATATCACAATGAATGTTAAAAACATAAATACTGTGATAAAATATGTTATGAATGTAGTATGTTATTTTATATTAAATATATTTTATATATTATATATAATATTTTATATATTATCCTAAAAATATGTTTTAATTTTAAAATTTTTGCATCATTAAACTTTTGGTCTCCAGCTCTGTGTATCGGTGGTATTTTTGGTAATAGCATACCTTCATATTTGCTAACAAGGCCAAACTGGTTCTTTACTTTGCCCCAGTCTGCACTGCCACTTATTCAGTTGCCTGATGTACCACTTGGATTTCAGCTTTACTTTCTGCATGAATTACATTATTGGATGTATTAGTGTATTGCCCTAAAAGAAGGTCTATTGGAAAGCTTTGGTGTTTGATGTAAATGTTTTGAAATTTCATGCTGATGGCTGCTTTATGAGGATACTGAAGCAAAGTGACAAATTTCATTGGTGTTCTGCCAGACTTCTGATCCTTACTTTGGTAATAATATCCAAATCGTGATGCAGAAATAAAAAAACTTAAGACTTCAGTGACATTTTGAGGGCATGGGAAAAGCTGCAATTAAATGGAAACAAGAAACTTCAATTATGACTGCCTATTTTTTTCATTATTTTTAATCACTTTTGATTTAATGGACTCTGGGTCAGCTGCCTGTTCCTCTCACAGTCTCCTTGTAAAGCCATAAATGAAAGTAGGTCACTCTTTGTCCTTACAATGATATTTTTGCCAAGGCACAAAGTATATAATCTGCTTCCAAAATTTGCTTTTGCATAGTAAACAGACACCATTGCTCTTGTTATCACAAGTTTTCGTGTACTGTTTAGGAAAAGCTATAGGACTGGATACTTCTATATCTCAGCAGGGCATTGCAGTTGCTTTATTTGCAAAATGTGGGATCTTTGTTTCTTCCTAAGAAACAACAGCTTAGAATGCTAAATGCTTCAAATGTAGCAAGTATTGTAAAATATATAAATCCATCCATCCATGTATCCATGCATCCACAAGCCCTTTTTCCCATTTTTGCATATGGGGTCGGGTGTCACTTAAATATTGATGGTCATCTACAGCCAGTGTTTACACCATCAGGCGGCTAGCCCTGCTACAGTAAAATATATAAATCACCTAGGAATAAATGATTGTGTGGACTTACATTTTTCAAAATTCATATTTCTTCTGACGCACTCAAGTCACCTCAGTGGTTATGTAAAACATTGGACCTTGCATAACTGCAGCTCCATAATAATAAGCATCATTATTATAAGATATGCAATGTTTTCTGTAATTGCTAGTACCTGTACTGCTGGAGAAAGATAGCAGACCTGTTAATAGGCTGGGAAAAAGGGGAAGCTATCCCAGGTGCAAGCTGTTAGGTGGCAAGATCGAAAGGTGACAGTTGAGTGGAAGTGCAACACACCACTGATTTATGAAGCCATGAGGATATGGTGACTTCAGAAATGAATATTGGTGCTGCATTTGTGGTCATGGCTGAAGCACTGAATGACTTTGTGCATGAGGTGAATATGTAGTAACTGCAACAGAGAAGAAGTTTTTTTTTGCCTTCATGTTAGAAAATACTTTTTTTTTGCTTCTCAAGTTTGGGTGGTGGCATTTTGGGGTTCTGCCTATGGTTCTTATAGATAATTGTGTTAGTTTTGTTTCATTTGTAAGACAGGTGGTCATGCCTTAACCCCCCCCCCCAAAACTACCTAGGGGGCAACAGAACCCATTACACAGTCCCAAATGAATGAGCGCTTTTCTCCTTTCACTGCTATGATTGTAACAGTGTCTAAGCAGATGGCCTTTCTTAGTGTGTGTGTGTGTGTGTGTGTGTGTGTGTGTGTGTGTGTGTGTGTGTGTGTGTGTGTGTGTGTGTGTCTGTGTGTGTCTGTGTGTGTGTGTGTGTGTGTGTGTGTATATTTGAATGCCTGTAATTTGACCAATCACCAAGCATCTGTCAGAAAGTGGCAGCATCAGTGAGCTTCACGGGCCATCAAACAAGGCCGTTGTCATAACATTCTGACTACTATGCAAATGCACGGGCGAGGTTCAGTGTTTTATATTAACATCATCTCCTTTTTATTTTTATAAGTTTCAGTAGCTGAATTAGTCGACTATAGTCCTGTATATTCACTGAAAATGGATATATACAACTTAGAACATTTTTATAATGTCTCCTCTAATTCCACTGTATTTTAACAAGAAGAGCTTTAGTGTTTGCATTCTGTCACAATGTCACTGTTTAACTGTTGGCATAGCATTCTTGCATGTGTTCTAATCCTTTTTTATTAATGCCTTTGTGTATGGTAACATATTCTTGAAAAGCACCCTGAAGCCAAAGTAGCTATCATGTTCTAAAATGGGAGATGAGCATTATAATTTATTTTAAGATATAATACTGCATGCACTCAAATAATTTTAAAATTTCTGCGGTATAAAAAGTGCAACATAATATAAAATATAAATTGGATTCTATAGTAAGCCCTATTTTTTAGTTTCAACAACTTAAAATGTCTGCAACCTTTTAAAAAATATCTTGAAGGTCTGTTCACTTTACCCACATCTGACATTTAACATATTTACATTTAAATATGTGTTATGCATTAAATTTAATTGGTTTGCTTTCTTCCTATACTCACTTATAAAAGCCACAACCTAGCCATCATGCTGGTTCCAGCTTATAAATCCATACTGAAAACCAGTACACCAGCCATACCTCTCAACCTGGAAACATTAAAAATCTGGACAAGGCCCATGAAAAATAGGTACAAATCTGTATGCTGATTAACATCTAATTTGCATACATAATTACATAACCCCACCCACTCCAATGGAATTATGGGATACCAACTTTCAAATGCAAACTGATGAACAGACAACCAAACTATGGCACCAGCGTCCCCCTGCAGCCATTCCAATGTCCCATTACCTGGCTTTCACCCCATTTACCATAAACACTAATGTGTGCATACTGCTTTACTTTTACAATGATTATTTGGATTTTATTTTCACATTTTACAGCACAATAATGCACAATCCCTAATAGACATCTGGTAAACAAAGCAATACTGTCTCACAATGAAAATGGCATTAAAACTTCTCTGCCGTTGAAACTCACATTCATTGAAACAGCATTGAAACCCACACCTCATCCAAAAAAATGCATCTGGCCAGTGGTGGATAAAGACTACCTTTGGGCTGTTTTCAAATCATTGGCCCCTTGCACACAAAACAAGACACATACATGTGTTCTTTTCTTTGATACACCTTCTATACTTTATTAAATTATATTCCTTGTATAATACAACACACTTATTAGACAGAGTGCATTTTAAATTTATTGTTTGAATATTTTTACAGTAGGCTGTACTGTAGACAATGAAACAAAATGCATGAACCAGTAATGACAAAACTGCCCAATTCAGAACATTTCCATCATAAAAGTCTTCTTCCACATCCACACTATAAATAGAATGACAGTAGTGTAAGCCATAGGCATCTTGCACAGCTTCTCACACTTATTTTCAATTTCATTTTTTTGGGGTGGGGGCCCGGGTGGCAAAAGGTCAATAACCAGGGACACATTTTAAACATTGCTTGTATAATTTTGTAAAGTTGCTAGAATAAACTGTTGTGTTACCACCATGAATTTTCACTGCAAGTTTTGAACCCAGGACCCTATGCACTACTGTCAGAGCAGCATACTACTATGCCAAATCAGCAGCTTTCTGAAAAAATAGGAAGACTGAAACTTAATGGCTATCATTTAGTGAATTCATTTCTCACTACAGCTCTCAACCTCTTAGCACAAAAAAACTTGGGTAAAGCTCACAAGTGGTGGTGGCTAGGGACTTTAGGCTCTTTTTACCCTGTACACAAGGTACAGGGTTTTAGCCTGAGTACCTTTAGGTACCAGGCATATTAAATGCGGCGCATTTTCTCACACACACACACACACACACACACACACACACACACACACACACACACACACACACACACACACTCACACTCTCCTTACCATTGAATACATCCAGAAACTGTGAGCTTCTTCCATAGTGAGCATCTTCTCTTCTTCTAAATAACATCCACAGTGAGCATCTTCTAAATAAAATCCACATCCAGCCAGCGAAATCCTTTCCATACATCTTCTAAATAACTCGAGCTAAATAAATCCAGCCTTTCCACCTCTGGTGACTTGCCACTCGCAAAAGCATTTGAACCAGAGCTGGAAATACGTGCTACATACATAGTGTCCCATGATGCAGAGAATGGTGCTTTTTAGCAGTGGATTAGTCAGCGCAGTGTGTTACATTCAACAGTGCCATTTAGAAATTCATTGCTGCTAAGCACCTGTGAATGCACTGTTAGGGACATGACTGCACAGTTCACATTAACATAGATCATGAGGTGAGGTGCTTTTATATGGAAGGTCATTAATTAATTACAAAATATTGATTCATAATAGCTTGTGCCAGATGATATGTATTTTCAGTGCCAGAAACATTAACGATGGTGCACAAATCAAAAAAATAAAAGCGAAAATACATCTCTCTGAATGTGGCTCAATGCATATCAGGAACAAGTAGAAGCAAGAAAAAAACAGAGAAGGCCAGTGCTACATGTGGTCTATATAAGTCTGAAGAAAGAATTCATAAACGTATTGTTGAAGGAAAGCAGCGATGGGGTGGTAACATAGGTCAGAACTGTGAAGTGGGGCTAGCATCAGTAACGAGTATGCGTGCAACTTGTGCAAAAGGAAATAGATGATCATAATGATTATAGCCACTAACATACTGTCAAGCAAAACATCACACAAATATGAGCAAAATCAAGCAGGTTATGCAAAGTCAGAAGCAGTTGCCAGGTATGAGTAGGCCACTGAATAGAGACGATATTAAGGACACTTTTCTCCATACATGTCTTGCACATTCATCAATTAGGAACCCGTGTCATACCTTTATTAAACCCAGTGAGACACACACACACACACACACACACACACACACACACACACACACACACACACACACACACACACACACACACACACACACTCTCCTTACCTCTGAATACATCTAGAAACAGCAAGCTTCTTCCACAGTGAATGTCTTCTCTTCTTCTAAATAACATCCACAGCGAGCATCTTCTAAATAAAATCCACATCCAGCCAGCAAAATCATTTCCATATGTCTTCTAAATAACTCGAGCTAAATAAATCCAGCCTTTCCACCTCTGGCGACGTGCTGCTCGCAAAAGCATTTGAACCAGAGCTGGAAATACATGCTACATATGTGTGTGAGCATTCCGACAGGCTGGTGGAGCTGACGTCATCACGCACATGATGATGTCAGCTCACGAGGCGCAAAAATTAAAAAAAATAAAAAAAACAAAGTGCAAATAAATTGGAAATGAAGGGGTGCCACTTGGAAATTGTGGCACCCCATTATTTGGACCCCAAAACTCGGTAGAAACTAAGAAATTCGGGACAGTTGATAGGACTGACACCAGCTAGAAAACAAATAAAGATCTGGCCTGAGGGAGCAATCTCAGCTCTACAAGACTGCTTCGACTGTACAGATTGGTCAGTGCTTAGAGAGGCTGCTGTGACAAACAACCATATTGACATGGACACATACACTGTCGGTCACAGCTTAAATTTCTAAGTGTGTTGAGGATGTAACAAACACCAAATTCATCACCATATGGGCAAATCAAAAACCTTGGATAACTAGTGAGGTGCATGAGCTTTTGAAAGTAAGAAACGTTCAAATCCCAAGATATGGAAGCTTAAAGTGTGGCTGGGGCCAATCTGAGGTGAAATGATCTTATGGCAGAAAAATCCAAAGCCACTTCAGGAACCAGAATGAAACCAGGCAACTATGGAAGGGAATTCAAACCATCTCTGACTACAAGCCTACATCAGCTTCATGTGATGATAGCCTCGAGTTTCTGAACCAACCGAACAAATTCTTCAGTAGGTTTGATGCTGACAAAAAAAACAACAGCATGCAGAATCCCTGAAAACAAGGATGCAGCGGTACTGAGCTTCATTATAATCGATGTCACCAGAATCCTAAAACGTGTCAACCCCAGGAAAGCAGCTGGCCCTGACAACATCAGGGACAGGGTACTAAGGGAATGTGTTACAAGACTGGCTCCTGTACTCACTGACATCTTCAGCACCTCACTCCATCTAGCCAGTGTTGCAAAAAGCTTCAAGGAGATGGCTATCACTTCTGTACCAAAGAAACCACAGCCAATAACTCTGAATGACTATTGACCAGTTGCTTTAACCTCAATGGTAATAAATGTCTGGAGAGGCTGGTCAAAGATCATATAGCCTCAATCTTACCTGTGACGCTGGACACAATGCAGTTTGCATACAGGACAAACCACGGTACAGGGGGTGCCATCTCACTAGCTCTCCATGAAACACTTATAAGGCAAAAACTGCTATGCAAGACTGGTATTCATCAATTTCAGTTCTGCCTTCAACACTATCATCCCACAGAATCTGATATCAAAACTGCTTCAGCTGGGCATAGACTCTCATTTATGCAACTGGATTCTGAGTTTCCTTACTGAAAGGCCTCAAAAGGTTGGTGTGAGAGACAACAGCTCTAGAAGTATCATCCTGAACACAGGAGTACCACAGGGGTGTGTCTTCAGCCCACTTTTTTTCACTCTGCTGACACATGACTGCATGGCCAGACATGAGATGAATAGGATCATCAAATTCGCTGATGACATCACTGTTATAGGCCTGTTCAAGGACCGAGAGGAGGAGGCTTGCAGGAACGAGACTGATCAACTACTGGGCTGGTATGACAACAACAATCTAGCACTGAATGTCAGCAAGACAAAGGAGTTGATTGTTGATTTCACAATCTCAAGTACCACACAAACCTCTAGTGATGAAAGGGATGACAGTGGAAAGGGTCAAGAGTACAAAGTTCTTGGGTGTTCATATCATAGAGAACTTATCCTGGTATCCAGCACAGTCAAAAATGCTCAGCAACAATTGCACTTTCTAAGGAAACTTAGGAAGGCAAATTTACCAAGCTCCATACTTCAGACCTTTTATAGGGGCACCACTGAAAGTGTCCTGACCAACAGCATGTATGGGAGCTGTAACAATCAGGATCGGAAGGCTCTCAAGAGAGTTGTAAGGGTGGCATAAAGAATCATTGGCACCTCCCATACACCTCTGGAAGATCTACACAAATGCTGGTGCATTGACAGGGCCAAAAAGATTTCCAGCAACCCAATGCATCCTGCCAATGGTCTGTACACTTGCCTCTCCTCAGGCAGGAGATACAGAAGCTGCATTGTAAGACCAGCAGACTAAATAACAGTTTCTTTAAGTTCTCCATTAGACTGTTGAACTCTTTGGAAAAATGAACCATGAGTCTGTTGAAACACTCAACCACTTCTGTTACATAACTAGCCTGTCAAGTGGCTTATTTTATGGATGCACAGTAACCAACAGCAATACTAAGGTAGCTCACCTACCACACTGAATGACTGTAAAGGGCAATATACAAACTGTGCAATAAGTCAGTCTAATCATAGATATGCTGCTATTGTTTCAATTTTACTTTGACAATATTATCTCGATATTGTGCCTTGTCTCCTGTTCTGGAATGGGTGTGGGTCTGCAGCCCTACTTTACTTACTAATTGCTAGTTATTAAATTTCTACTGTGATATTTTATTAATTTTTCTCTGTCTATATGTGCAACTGTTAACTGCATTGAGAACAAAGCATTGTAACTTTGTTCAGCTACACTGCTGTGTAATTCTGAATGAGAATAAAGTTTTCTTTAACTTTGACACAGCAAACTATGTTTGGTCAATGCTGAGAGATAATGGCATGAGTCTATGGAAAAAAGCACTCTCAGGTAACTTCTGGACATAATTTTATTATAGGTTCATAGATTAGTATGAGACTCACTGCCCTTGTGGGCCATTTTAAGCCTAGCCAGTTAACCCATGTGAGAATCAAACCCTGCACCTATAAGGTGAATACTTTAACCACTACACCATGAGATGTCTAATTATGTTTTATTTACTTATGTTTGTTTACCAAGCTTGGGGACTGATCAGAAATGGCTCCATTCCAGACACAACCTGGGCTAAATGCAAAATATATCGACACAATGGATTCATCACAGAAGAATTGGGTTAACATAGCTAAGAAAAGCATACCATGATACTGTGGTCAAAACAGAAAGCATATGTAGTTTTGGCTTCAGTTTAGTACAGAGGGTAATATTCATGTCTCACAGATCAAGGGTCTAGAGTTTCATTCTGACAATCTTTTACTTTGTAAGTAGAGTCTTCATGTTGTCCCTGTACCTGTTTTCTTAGGTACACAAGTTGTTCCCATGGTCCTATCTCCAAAACAACTGCTGTTAGAGTGTTGCTCTAATTCATGCTTTCTCTTCTGGCTTGGTTCATGGAAAATAAATTCACATATCTGGTTAGTAATCAGATAAATACATTTTGCGTCAGTAATAAGTGCTATGTAAGGTTATGGTTAAAATAAAATTGGCCCAGAACAAATGTTGATTCTGATCACAAAATGTGTTAGGTAAGGAGATAGCTGATTAATAATTTTACAAAAGTAGAATGCAATGCAAATTATGCAAAGTATATCAAATTAAACAGAAATCTGAAATAATGCGACAAAAACACAATGAGATCTAGAAAGATTAGTGAGATTAATTGAAGTAGCTTCTATTACAGTTATGTTAGGTAGAGAAGGATGCTTATAACATTTCTGAAATGCATTAACCTTTAGTTCTTCTGGTTGAAAGTTATAGGGGAGTTGAGAACTAGGGGTGGCAGCATTAGGACTTGGGCAACTGGGAGATAGCTGGTTAGCTAGTGACTGGATAGTTTCTGTGAAGAAACTATTAAAGGAATTGGCAACATCTTCCGAAGGTTTTTGGATGGTAGCTGAGGGGGTAGGAGTTGTGCATTGCCATGGGTGAATAAGTTTGTTTATGCATGCCCAAAACTTTTGTGGATTATTTTGATGCTTCTGTTGTAAATGGCAGTAAAAGTTTTTTTTTATCTAGGGTGGTAGATTTTTTTAGTGCTGTTCCTTAGTTGTCCAAATCTAAGTTGATCTAAGGGGGATTTTGTGGTATGCCAAGTGGTCCAAGCTTTGTTTCCAAGTAAGATCATTTGTCTGGTTTCTTTTGAAAACCACAGAGCAACTTTTGCTTTAGTTCTTATAGAACGTGCAGGTGCATGGGTATCAAGGAGGGCTAGGAATTTGGTGTTGAAATATAATACAGCTTCTTCAAGTGGGAGATGTCTTAGGAATGCTCAATTACATGCTTTGAGCTCATTTTGGAAATTAGCAGGGTTAAAGTTTTTGTTGTTTCTAATTATTTTGTAAGTAAGTTGGTGGGGGATGGTCAGTCTTATGCCTGATTATAGGTTCATAGGTTCATAGATTGATACTAGGCTATCTGCCCTAGGGCATTTATAACTCTAGCCAGAGTGTGTTTGGCTTTCGCCACCTTTAAGATTAGTTGATTGTGCCTCTGTATAGTAGGTCACAGAAGAAAACCCTTTTAAGGTTTGTTTACTGTGCCTTTGTCTAGTAGGGACACATAGGAGATCCCAGGGGTCAACCTATGATCTCCCATCCACTCGTCAAGATTTCTCTTGAAGAGGGTCATTGAGGGGCTCTGCCTAACATGGATTGGGATTTTGTTCCAGAGTGAGGAGAGCCTCTGGGATATGAATCTGTCCCTCCAGCATGTCCTATTTATTTCTGTGCTGAGGTTTAAGTGTAGCTCTAAGGGATTTGGATTTCCTGAGGTGGAGCATGTCCATTAATTCTGGTTTGGACATGGCTTTATACGTCAGGCACAGATTGCCTCTGAGTAGGCGGTAAGCAACTGAGTAGAGCTGGAGTTTCTTTAGCTTAACTGCGTAGGGCATCTGTTTGAGTCCCTTGATCCTCTTGGTGAGGTACTTTTGGGGTCTTTCCATTTGCTGCAGGTTTTGGGTAAGGTACATCCCAAATGGGGCATTGTATTCAATTATGGCCTGAAGAGTGATGAGTAGAGGGGCACAATGACCTCTCTTGCTCTAGATGTGAACCCTTTCGTGATAAGGTGGGCTATATAGAAGGTCTTTCTAACCACTTTGGCAATGTGATTGTCAAAGGAGAGATTGCTATCTACTTGTGTCCTCAATTCCCTAATTACTTCTTCCATACTTAATAGATTACCACCTATGTGGTAATTTGTGGGCACTTTTTTTTTCCCAAAGGGGATGACTATGCACTTTCTGGCATTTAGCTTTAGGCCATGGCTCTGGCACCAGTTATCAATCTCTGTGAGACCCTTTTGGAGGATGCTTGTGTCAGTCGGCGAGTCGATTATGGCACCCAGTTTGCAGTCATCTGCGAACTTGGTCAGCCATAGTCCTTCCGTGTTAGCCTGTACCTCAGAGAAATATATACCGAACAAGAGAGGTCCCAGGACTGAGCCTTGTGGGACGCCACTTGTAACTGGTTTAGAGTCTGACATGGCACCTGCAATTCTGACCATGTGGGTTCTATCCCTGAGCAGTTTGCAACCCATCTTGTGACATAGGGGTTGATATTTAAGCTGGTGAGCTTATTTATGATGCCCGAGTGGGGTATTGTGTCGAAGGTTTTGCGAGGTCCAGGTAGGCTGTGTGGACTACCTTCCCTTCATCTATGGCCTTGGTGACTGTTTCAAAGAAGTCGACCAGGTTCAAGAGGCAAGATCTGCCCTTAACAAAGCCGAATTGGGTAGGATCCAGTGTTTGGAGGTTCCCAATGTCTTTGTTTATGAGTTCCATGATGATATGCTCCATAGCTTTGCAGACCAGGCTAGTCAGGCTTATAGGGCAATAGTTTCTGGGGTCCGTTGTGGCACCACCTTTGTGGAGTGGGACCACTGTTGCTGTACACCATTCCTTGGGTACATATCCTGTAGTATAGCTGAGATTGAACAGTGACTTTATGTGAGGGTTCAGTTCTTCTTGGAGCTCGTGTAAGATGCAGCCCGGGACACCGTCTGGTCCCATTGATGCTGTGTTTTTTGCTTTGGAGAGGGCAGCTCTCACCTGTGCATCTGTGATGTCAGGGAGGCTACACTCTGTTGGGATAAACATTTGCTCTTTTGGGGGGAAGGGGGGAGAAGTTTGCACTAAACCTGTCTGCCAGGATGTTGGCAATGTCTGTGGGTTCGGTGTATTTTTTGTCATTTTGCACTAACTCAGAGCATATCTGGGAGTTGCCACCCAGGTTCCTGATATAACTAAAGAAGGCCTTGTGATTATCTTTAGCGTCTTGTGCAATTTTTCTTTCGAAGCTGGCCTTAGATGATTTTATGAGGGATTGTAGTTTCTTGTTAGTACTGATCAGAGATGCCTTCCCTTTTGGGGATTTTGCTCTATCATGTAGTAGCTTCCTCCTTCTGTTGTATAGTTTATTTATGGCTGGGGTCCACCAGACAGGTCTCCTGCCTTTGGAGGATTGAGTCTTGGTTTTATTTGGGATAGCACGATCCATGCATTCCTGTAAGTGTCCATAGAATGCATTTGTAAAGGATTCTGCGGTTTGGGCTGTATTTTCCACTGACCCGGGGGCTTTTAAGGATTACACCTCGGTTTTGAGAGGTGTGAAGTTTGCTTTTGAGAAGTTCTTCACTGTGGTTTCCTTGGCTGGGGGTGGGGACAGAATATGGATGTCCAGTGAGATTAATTTATGGTCAGATCTTACCAATGAGAGGTATACCTCTGGTATGGAACATAGAGTCCCCATGTTGGTGATGATCAGGTCCAATATGTTTTCCCCTCTTGTGGGAGTGGTGACCAGTTGTTCCATAACACTTGAGTTTATAAATTCTAGGAACTGTTGGGCGAGGGTTTTGGGGCTTGAGTAGTGCTCCCAGTCTATGTTTGGGTAGTTGAAGTCACCCAATATGATAGTGTTTGGAGAGACCTTCATATTCTCCATTGTTCTCAGGAAAGCTGAGTGGGGATCCTGAGTTTGGGAGGGTTGTCTGTAGCAGGCTACAAACTGAAAGGCAGTTTTGCCCACTGTTAGTTGCACATGGATGGTCTCCGATGCTTCGTGCAGTGCCACTAACCTGGAGGTGTGGGTATCTTTGATGAATATGGATACTCCCCCTCCTTTTGTGGTTCAGTCTGAGTTTTGGGGCCGAAAAGCATGGTATGAGGTATAACCTGGTAGTGCTGGGGTGCTCTTGGGAGCCTTGAACCAGGTTTCTGTTACTGCACAGATATTGATATTCTCCATACTGAGGAGAGCCTTGAGTGCGTGCATCTTGAGGTTTAGACTTCTGGCGTTGAGCAGCATTACCCTTAGTTTCTTTTTCCTTGTGTTGTCTATGGAGGTGGGTTTGTCTTTTGAGCCTTGCCTAAAAAAGGCACTATGGGGTGGCAAGAGCCTTAGCCAATATTCAAAAGCCCAGGGGTGACAGGTGCAGGTAAGAAAATGGTTACTTATGTCTTCAGGCCAGGTACCGGCCCTATACATGTGGGGATGGCTATTAATGAGTATCCAATCTAGGATACTATCTATGTTGTTAGGTTTACTGAACCTAGTAGGGGAGGACATGATCTGAGTAAATCCATATAGATTTACATGAATGTGGAGTGCATACAGGTAATGGACCTTATTATTTAAGCTTCTAATATTTAGGTGACTAACCAGGAGTGAGTTCAAAGGTCTATTTGAAGTTCATAAGTTAGTGGGAATAGTGGAATTGGGGCTAGGATCGACTAGTGAGGTTGGTCCGGGGTTTGGATGAATGTCCCCATCCCTTGTGAGGTTGCCATGTTGTCTAATTGTGAGCTTCAGGAATTTAAATATTCATCTTAGGTAATTCTTGGTTTTGGGGTTGATATATCTGGATCTAATGGGTTGGTGTTATTTTGTTTCCAAGGAGTTAGTCGTAAGGGGGATTATTAAGTGGTCTAACTTAATTTGTATTATTGGAGTGGTGGTTTGGCTTTTTGGGTAGTGGTAGCCTAGGTAGGACAGATTTTTGTAAGTGGTGAGAAGATATGGAATTATCATCAAGGATAATAGGCAGTATAATAGCATTAGTTTGAAAGGTTTCATGACCAACAATAGAGGCATTGTCTAGATATTAGCTTTGATTTTTGCCCAACTTGAGTAGAGGAATAATTAGGATAGGTGGGGAGGAGGGTCCTGATAATGCCTGGAGAGTTGTTGATTGGTTCTAAAAAGAGAGGGAGTAGTTTTAGAGCTATAAATTTAGGACTAGTAGGGGCAAGTAGGATTTCGGGAAAGGACAGGGCACGGAGCGAGCCCGAGTGCAGCAGGGCTTAACCTGACCATGAGAACTGTAGGACCTGTGTAAGCACGTAAGTACAATAAGGCTTTTTTTTAATACTTTCTTACCCTTGTTTTTGCCTTCAGTATACAATTTTATGTAGTATACTGTTAGTAATCACTTTTTGCAGCCTTTTCACACATTAAGCTTTCTTATACCAATTTGCTGCTATTTTTTGTTTTAGGACAGCTTAGAAACTTAGATATGTTCACTAGGAAATCCTTAGAGACAGATATAGGAGTAACCCAGTTTAGTATTTTAGGGTTGATTGTGGGGCTTTGAGGGATTACTGGTAGTGCTGTAGACCTGGTATAGCTAAACAATATAGTACATACAGACAGGATAAGGTAATATTAACCTTGGCAGATCTTTTCAGAGTCGAGAGACAATGCAGGAAAGTTTCCAGTTAAGTTTCAGCAGGGGAGGTGTCCTTCTAGCGTTCAAACCTTTCAGGGATCTAGCAGATAGAGGGGGATAGAACCTTGGCAGATCTTTTCAGAGTTGAGGGACAGTATCATAATCACAACTGATCTTAGCCCATACCTTGTAGCATTTACTTGAAAATAATAATCCAAATAATTTATTGTCAGTTCTTGGGGTGTGGAGATAAAAATTAAATGCAAAGCCTAATGAACTACTGAATTAATCAGAACCATAAACTCAACTTTTTTGCTCACATGTATGATGCCAAATTTAATAGGCTGTATTCTAAAACTGCCTAAAATCAGTCAATCAATCAATCAATCAATCAATCAATCAATCAATCAATCAGTCAGTCAGTCAGTCAGTCAGTCAGTCAGTAAATAAATAAATAAATAAATAAATACATAAAAGACCCAGGGTCTCATTTCCCATCTCTTTTGGTGTGTCAGTGAGTGTGGAGTCAAGCATCATGGAGGAGACAACATTCCTCATTAAGCTTTGATAGGCAAATGCTAACGTACTAGAAGAAAAGTACAACTAACTAAAGTGAGCTTGTTATCTCAAAAATCTGAGGTGTCTGGCCAGCCCTGTGGCACAGGGAGATAATGTTCTCATGATGTTACAGGTGACCTGAGTTCAGTTAGTGGCTGGGGATCCTGTAAGAAGTTGCTAGGGAAATGGCAGTGAGTGAGCTACTGTTGATGGCTTGCTCATTTGGGGGGGGGGGGGCTGGCTCACTATATGGGTGACACCTAGCAGGAGTACTAAGTATTCACACACTGGAGTTCTGACTTGGCCGAGCGTGAGCAGGCAAAGTGCATTTGCACTAGACAGCCAAGATAAAGTGATATGCAGAAGCATGCTTCCTCCTGTGAGGCAGCAACTCAGGGCTCTTAGGAGCCACCAGGTGAAAAGGAGGTGCTCTCAATGGGTGAGGGTAGGCCACCGTACTTACTCAGCAGGCTGGGCCTGCTTCCTACCACTCAGTTGATTGGGGTTCACACTCAGGAATAAAAAGGTTGCTGAGATCCCAACTAGCATGGAGATATCCAGCTCATATTCACCTGAAATAAATTGGCCAGTTGACTGATGATAGAAGAGCAAATGGGCAAGGTTTTGGGGAAGAAGTAAAAATAAAAAAATCTAAAAGGGGCAGCTGGGTAAAGGTAGAAGAACCATTCTGCCAGGTCCTGGAAGGGGACAAAAATCCATGCTGTCAAATGGTTCCAGAAAGGGTGGACGTGCACCACACCACATGCCTGAAGCAAATGATATGGGTGGGCCACTCAGCATGTGGGCTTCATTCAAAATGAATGAATGAAAAACTGGATAATTTGACGTCTCTGGTAGCTAAAGTTCTAGTATACACTGTGCTTTAAAGACAGTAATATTAAATACAGAACTATACTACACAAAGTATAACAGAAATGTTGTGAAGCTCACATTCCTTACCCAAAACCAGATTATTTTGTACCAGGAGGGTGTGTCTTTCAAATCCAGAATTAAGACAAACAGCTGCATCAGATAAGAAAAAAAAACTAGAAAAACACCTCCTCAAGAATAATGCGAGGATGCTAGGTTTACCAGAGGACAAAGAAACTGGAAATCTGTGCTATTTTCTTGAAGACTATTGACTGAGAGTGCTAAACTTCAATCAGTTATATGTATCCATTACAGAAAGGGCCCACCACACATCTAGTCCACCTTGCTTATATGACTTTCCCCAGTGAGACAGTTTCTATTTGCTAAACTTAGCCAATGGAGAATACTGTATCACTGTAACAAGTTAAAGTGGGTCAAATGCTCATTTTATATGGTCACCAGGTAAGACCATATCAGAATTGTACACTTGGTACTATGTGAAAAAAGTAAAAGCTTTTTCATATGTGAGATCACTTTGGTACTGACATAATGCTTATTCTTACTTCAGATATCCTGCTGAATTAAATATTTAATATGAAGGAAAAATGTCCTTCAGGTGAAGTGTGGCAGTTTCTAAAAGAGGCATTAGGAAAGAAATGGTCCCATTGAATGGAAAGCAGGATTGTCACATAAAGAACTTGCTACAGGATTTCTCTAAGAGATCTTTAGCGGCCGTTGACTCTTACTGAAGCATGCAGCTGTTTGACTGGCTACCTCACCCCAGTGATCACCCAGTTTGGTGAGTAAAGGGTCTCAGCATCCTCATCATTGAGTTACCAAACACAGGACATGGAATTCTTACTCCAGAAACTTGTTTCCAGGAATAAATCCCTATTAATAATAGAATCAAATAGCATCATTCAGTGCAGGAACAGGAATATCTGCACAGCTTGACTTGCAAAGTGGACCAAAACAGAATTTGTCTCTGCTAAGGCAACCCCTCAACAAAAGGTACTGTAAAAAGTACTGAAAAGTTTATTGAGAATGATAAAATGAAAAGGTTCTAAATCAGGAAAAGTACTCAGGAAACATAATTAATGACTTCTTCAGCATGAAAAGTTTTATTTGTGCCTATTTCAGCTTATTAACAGAGAGAGAGAGAGAGAGAGAGTCCTTACTAACTAAAAGGAAAGTAAGTCTGAAGCACAGCTTATTTTATTTCATTTTTTTTCCTCACTGTTTGTTGGCTGTACTCTGAGTTTACAGGCATGGAAGGTTGCTAAGCAGACAATTTTTTTTTCTTTTTAGGCTTGGGCCTGGTTTAAACAGTTTATTGTTTTCCAAGCCTTTCTGTGTTGGAGGGAAGCCTTCTAGCTTATCAGTGGGAGTGGTAAGCACTAGCTGGCCTATCTACCACAAGAGGAGTACTTTCTGGCCCAGAAATGTTTTTTGGCTGTTTGGGCAGTTTTTTTCATCTTTTTCAACTTTCTGGTTTAAAAGCCCACATTTGACTTGTTTCCCAACTTTCCTGTAACTAGTCTAGTCCAGATACAGATTTGCTGTAGCCAGGATTGTTTATAAGCTTCTGAGCCCTCCAATCCTTTCTGTGTCGGAAGGAAGCCTTCTACCTTGTCAGTGGGAGTAGTAAGCACTAGGTAGCCTATCTACCATGAGAGGAGTGGTTTCTGGCCCAGAAATTGTAGTTTATTGACCATTTGGGCAGTTTATCCATGTCTTTTAACTTTCTGGTCTAAAAGCCCAATTTTGTACTTTTCCCGTCTTTCCTGTAACTAGTCTAGTCCCGCATACAGATTTGCTGTATCCAGGACTGTATGTAAGCTTTTGAACCCCCCAAGCCTTTCTGTGATGGAGTGAAGCCTTTTAGCTTATCAGTGGGAGTGGTAAGCTCTAGGTAGCATATCTTCCACAGGAGGAGTGGTTTCTAGTCCAGAAATTGTAGTTTATTGGGTTTTGGGCAGTCTTTCCATTTCATTTAACTTTCTGGTTTAAAAGCCCACATTTGCGTTTGTTTCCCACCTTTCCAGTAACTAGTCTAGTCCAGATAGAAAGTTTCTGTATCCAGGATTGTTTGTAAGCTTCTGAGTGGTGCCAAAGTCTACTCTTCAATTCCTCCCTTAGATCTGCTAGTTTTCTCCTATCTTGCACTTTTACTAGATTATTAGTCTAGCACTTTACCAGACTTCTTGTAGCAATTATTGTAGCACACAAAAGTGCTATCAGCACTAAACGTTCTACAAGGAAACAGCTCCAGTACTTATTATTAATGCCCACCCCTCCAGGCATGTATAAAGGTCAGTTCCCTGTGCTTTCTCCTATTAAGCTGGTGAACTTGGACATCCTGAGGCAATGTAGCAGCTGCCTCATGTACACCGACAACTCTCTTCTCTTACCTCCCAACACTCAGACTTGCGAGAGATGTACTTATATATCCAAATTGGAAGCCACGCACTCTCCAGCTAAGACTGGAATAGCTGCTCAAGAGGAGAAGGTCAACACTTACACCACACCACATGGAACACATAGCCCTGCAGAACACACACCAGCACTGCCTTCACATAAAAACACAAACCACACACCCACCTTTGCGGAGGCTCTGAATAAAAATCTATCCAAACAGGAGAGACTGCCAAGGCAGAAATGCACTCGACCACTACAACACAACACTAATCATGAGACACATAACTCTCTTAAAAAGTGTGCCACTCAACCATAGCCGCTAAGGCAAAACAGCATGCCCAACACACTAGTCATAGGTGACTCGATAGTGAGGCACACTGATGTCCCACTCACTAGATTGAATAAGGAGAAAGTAACAGTCAGCTGCCTGTCAGGTGCCAGGATCCACCACATAACACACACTCAGGTCCCTCAACAACAGGTACAAATATAACTCTGTCATTGTGCATGTGGGTGAGAATGACCTGAGACGTACCTCCCTGGACTACATGAAAAGAGACTTGGAGGAACTCTCAGATTATGTAGCCCACGTGGGTATGACCCTAGCTCTGAGCAGCATCCTACCATCACCCAGAATGATACCACAGTACAAGCAGAAAATGATTGGTTTCAACAACTGGCTAAGTTTCTGGTGTCATTCTAAGGGGATCCAGTATCTGTCTGCCTGGGATGACATGACTGACAGACCTCAATGCTTTGCCAGAGATGGTCTGCATCTGTCACCCCTGGGCTTCTGGATACTGGCCAAGGCTTTTGCCATCCCTATAGTGCCTTTTTAGGTGGTGTTCCAAAGACCAAACTGCCACCGTAACAGCTACAAAGAAATGCTATCTGCGGGTCATGCTGCTCAACGCTAGAAGCCTGAATCTTAAAATGCACTCACTCAAAGCACTCTTTAAAATGGAGAACATCGACATTTGAGCTGTAACAGAGACCTGGTTCAAGGCAGAAGAAAGCACCCCTGCACTATCAAGCTATAACTCATTACACACCTTTTGGCCCCCATACTTGGACCGAAGCTCCAAAGATGGTGGTGTTTCCATATTCATAAAGGATGTGCACACCTCCAGAATGGTAGCCCAACATAATGCATCAGAGATACTTCAGGTGCAGCTAACACTGGGTAAGACAGTGATTCAGGTCGTAGCCTGCTATAGGTCCTCAACCATGTCCTAAGACTCACATTCCACGTTCCTAAGCACCCTGGAGAATATTAGGGTCCAACCTAACACTCTCATTCTGGGTGACTTCAACTACTCCTCTATTACCTGGGAAAACTACTCACATACCAATACACTTGCCCAACATTTCCTGGAATTCATTAATTCCAATGCTCTGGACCAACTCGTTCTTACCCTCACTAGAGGTAGCAACATCCTTGACCTGGTCATTACTAACATGGGTGACCATTGCTCTACACCAATAGTAAACTCCTCCCTGGTTAGATCCGACCATAAACAAATCATCTTAGAAATCTACAACCCCCCCGTCCCGCAAAGGTAACCACCATGAAAAACTTCTCCAAAACTAACTTTGGGTTCCTAAAAACAGAGGTGGCTAACTTCACAGCACCCATGCATATGGAAAATAGTTGCATGACCACCAAATCATAAACCAACGCACTGTACGAGCATGTACACAAATGCTTGGATCTCACCATACCCAATAGAACCAAGACACTCTCCTCCAAGAAAAGGAAGCCAATCTGGTGGTCCCCTGCCATAAACAAACTCTACAACAGAAGGAGGAAACTGATGTGGAATAAGATGAAGTCCTTAGACTGGAAAAACTCCCTTATCAACCACAATAAAAAGTTGAGATCCCTCATCAAATCCTCTAAAGCTAGCTATGAAAACAGAATTGCAGCAGATAGTAAAAACAACCACAAGGCCTTCTATAGTTACGTAAAGAATCTCCACTGCAATACCCCAGATTTGCTATGAGCTACTGCACAATGGTACCTCCTATATCAGGCCAACAGATATTGCCAATATAATGGTCAGCAGATTCAGTGCCAACTTTACCCCTCTCCTCGCAAAGGACCAATCACATTACAAGTAGATTGCCAGGCACCCAGCAGCACTCCTGCACAGGTTAAAACAGCACTGTCCAAGGCCAAGAATACAACTTCTATGGGACCTGACAATATCCCTGGCTGTGTTCTACATGAACTACACAGTGAACTGGCACCTCACCTGTGTGCCCTTTTCATTCACAGCCTCACCTCAGGCTTTGTCCCTACCAAATGGCACACTGCTACAGTCATCCCTCTCCACAAAGGAGGAGTGACTACAGACCCTGGAACTATTGCCCCATTAGCTTGATGATTCTGATATGCAAAGCTATGGAACACATCATCATGGACCTAATAAACAAGGATATAGGGAATCTCCAAACTCTGGATACCACACAGTTTTGTTTTTTGAAGGGTAGATCATGCCTGCTCAACTTGGTTGACTTCTTTGAGTCAGTCACCAGAGCTGTGGATGAAGGCAAGGTGGTTCATACAGCCTACCTTGATCTAGTCAAGGCCTTTGATACCATTCCCCAGTCAGGAATCATAGATCAACCCCTTTACCACTAGGTGGGTTGCAAACTGTCTCACGGATAGAACCCACAGTGTGAAAGTAGCTGACTCCAAGTCAGACTGCCAACCAGTCACAAGTGGAGTCCCACAGGGATTGGTCCTGGGTCCTCTCCTATTTGGTATCTACTTCTCTGAAGTCCAGGCCAACATGAAGGGACTCAGGCTGACAAAGTCCACAGATGATTGCAAGTTGGGAGCTATTATTAACTCCCCAAGTTATGAAAACAAAATCGCCACTGATTCTAAAGACAACCACAAAGCATTCTATAGCTATGTCAAGAATATCAATGTCAACACTCAGATCTGCTCTGAGTTACAGTACAATGGCACTAAATATACAGACCCAACTGATATTGCCAACATCCTGGCAGATAGGTTCAGTGCTAACTTTACCCCCCTCTCACCCCTAAAGAACCCATCTCTATACTGGAAGAATGCAAAGTTCCTGTAATCACGGCTGCACAGGTAAAAACTACACTCTCCAAAGACAAAAACACAGCATCCATGGGACCAGACAACATCCCAGGCTGGGTTCTACATAAACTACAGAATGAACTGGCACCCCGCCTAAGTACCATGTTCAATCATAGCCTCACCTCAGGCTTTGTGCCTGCTGAATGGCGCACAGCAACGGTTATCCCACTCCACAAGGGGGGAGCCACCACGGACCCTGGGAACTACCGCTCCATTAGCTTGATGAGCCTGGTCTGCAAGGCCATGGAATGTATCATCATGGAACTTATAAACAAAGACATTGGTAATCTCCAAACTCTGGATCCCACCCAGTTCGGGTTTGTAAAAGGCAGATCATGTCTCCTAAACCTGATAAACTTCTTTGAAGCAGTCACCAAAGCTGTAGACAAGGGTAAGGTGGTTCACACAGCCTATCTAGATCTTGCCAAGGCTTTCGACACCATCCCCCACTCTGGAATTATAGATAAACTCTCTAATCTGGGTATAAATCCCTATGTCACAAGATGGGTTGCTAACTGGCTCACTGACAGAGCCCACACTGTGAAAGTAGCAGACTCCAAATCCGACTTCAGACCAGTGACAAGTGGAGTACCACAGGGTTCAGTCCTGGGTCCTCTCCTGTTTGGTATCTACTTCTCTGAAGTATAGGCTAACACAGAAGGTCTTTGGCTAATGAGGTTCACAGATGACTGCAAACTAGGAGCCATAATCGAAACTCCTAACGATGTTGACATCCTACAAAAGGGCCTCACTGAGACAGATGCCTGGTGTTAAAGCCATGGCCTCAAGCTCAATGCCAAAAAGTGCATTGTCATCCCCTTTGGTAAAAACTTTGTACCCATAAACTACAACATAGGCAGTAGTATACTTAACACCGAAAGTGTGATAAGAGACCTTGGGACACAGGTGGACAGTAGTCTCTCCTTTGATAATCACATCGTCACAGTAGTCAGGAAATCCTTCTACGTGGCACACCTCATCATAAAAGGGTTCTCATCCAGAAAAAAAGAGGTCATTGTTCCCCTCTACTCATCACTCATTAGACCCATTATAGAGTACAACGCCCCTTTTGGTATGTACCTCACAAGACATCTATAACAACTGGAAAGGCCGCAGAAATGCCTCACAAAGAGGATTACTGGCCTCAAACAGATGCCCTACACAGATCGTCTCAAAAAACTCCAGCTTTACTCCGTCACATGTCGCCTACTCAGAGGTGATCTCTGCCTAACATACAAAGCTATGTCAAACCCAGAGCTGTTGGACATGCTCCACTTAAAGAAATCCCAATCCCTCCGAGCTGCACGCTCTAGGGACCTAAACCTTGTCACCACAATAAACAGAACATGCTGGAGGGATAGATTCCTGTCCCAGAGACTTTCCGTACTCTGGAATAAACTACCTATCTATATCAAACAAAGCTCCTCATTAGCACTCTTCAAGAAAAATCTTAATGATTGGATGGGAAATAGGAAATTCACCCCCGGGATCACCTCTGTGGCTCTGCTCGACAGTGGCACAGGAAAATAATTTTCTTGGGTGGCAAAAGCCAGGGTACCTTTTTGGCTGGGCTTGTATAGGCCCCAGGGCCGATAGCCTAGTACCTACCTATGAACCTATGTTGACATCCTACTGAAAGGCCTCACTGAGACCAACAACTGGTGTCAGAACCATGGCATTAAGCTCAATGCCAAACAATGTGTTGTCATCCCCTTTGGGAAAAACCCAATTCCCATGAATTACCACATCAATGGTAGTCCACTGTACACAGAAGGCATTATAAGAGATCTGGGAACACAGGTTGACAGCAACTTCTCTTTTGACCACCACATTGCCACTGTGGTCAGAAAGTTCTTCTATGTGGCACATCTCATTACTGAGGGTTTTGCATCCAGGAAGAAAGAGGTCATTGTCTACATCTACTCTTCCCTCCTTAGGCCACTCATTGAGTACAATGCCCCATTTGGCATGTACCTCAGTAGAGACCTGCAACAACTGGAGTGGCCGCAAAAGTACCTCACAAAGAGTATCCTAGGCCTTAAACATTTGTCCTATATGGACAGACTCAAAAAACTCCAACTATTCTCTGTCTCATATCGCCTATTTAGAGGTGATCTCTGTTGACTTACAAAGCCATGTCTGACCCAGCTCTGTTGAGAAATGCTACATCTAAAGAAATTCCAATCACACCACACCACACACTGCAGAGATCTCAACCTCATTACCATAATCAGCAGAACGTGGTGGAAGGACATGTTCATAACCCAGAGACTGCCCATGCTATGGAATAGACTTCCCATACATGTCAGGCAGAGCACCTCACTGGCCCTCTTCAAGAGAAATCTTGATGAGTGGATGGGAAACAGAAAATTCACCCTGAGCATCACTCCAGTGGCTCTACTCGACAGAGACACTGGGAACTAAGGTCGGGTGGCATGATGCCAGGGTAATCCTATGGGTTAGGCTTGTAAAGTCTCCAGGGCCATTAGCCTAGTACACACCTATGAACCTATGACCCTATGAACCTATAAATGGTTCAGTGTTTTTATATTAATGTTAGATGGTTTCATTTTCCTTGTAAGCAAATTGTATTTATGGAAGGGATAGGAAAAGAAAAAAACAAAACAGAGATTATATGTATGCATCTGAACTAGACTGCTATAAATTAATTAATTAATTTATTTATTTATTCTTTCATTAAAATAAATTTATGGCAGTCTAGTTCACATGCATGCAGGTAATCTCTGCTTATATAAATATAAATCATATAAATCTTGCAAAAAGTTTGGAAAATTCAAATGATTCTATGTATATACCGCTGAATGTTAAGGAAAGGCCAGCATAGACATATTCATATATATATATATATATATATATATATATATATATATATATATATATATATATATATATATATATAGATTCATATTACCCAAATGAGGACACTTCCTAGCTTTTTAGAGTATTTTTGCTTCACTGAGCTGAAGGAAAGCATTATACTTCCCCTTTTTCTGGATGGAGGTTTTAATTTCACACTGAACAACATTAGGGACAGAAGAAAACCTTCTAGGGAAATATATTACAGCTGAGAACATAAGCAGCACAGTTGGATAATATAATAGATGTTTGGAAAGTGTTTTACCCAAAAAATAGAAATTTTAACTTTTCCAACCTGTAGCAGCGTTGATTTAGTTCAAGTCCTATAAATTACTGGCTAAAGACATGCTGAAACAAGTTATTAGTGCAGATATACCGGCTTCCTTAAGTGCTCATTCTGAGGTCTGGGTTATTTCAAGAGCAGCAGACTTTAGATATCGGACCTATCCAGAACTCGGGCAGAACATTAGAAACAGGCATATGCAAGTTTAATCATAATAAGCAGCTTTCCTATTAAACTTTGCTTGGACTCATTAAATTAGAACTCAAGAGTCTTTGTACAGGCCCTAAAGCCCAATTATTAACCAAGTCTGGCATTCACATTTCTCCGCTGGAGTAAATTCACTAGATTTAGAGACAGAGATACACGAAAAGTACGATCCTGAGCAAGAGAGTGAGATTACCCTGATATGAGACAGCGCACTGATCTCTTAGTACAAGAGACAGGGACAAATACAGAAATAATGATGCGGGGACAAAGGCCCAAACATCATGGACAGTCAGATTTTAAATATTGCTCTTATATGCTTAAAAAAGTTGTTGGAATTGTAGATCTTGCATTAGCATGCATTCCTTGAAGAATATGAAGTGCGTATCTTGAATGTCTGTCATTATTAATTACTGCAGTTTGCAACAATGTGTCAGAAAAACTGAAATTTTACAAGGAACAGAGAAAAATGGGAGGTAATGGGAGGCAAATTCAAGGACATTCATATAAATCAGGGACAATTGAGATGCATTCAGGTAGACACTAAATCACGGACATTAGGAAACAAGCCAGGAGCTCTCTTAACATTTAGGGAAAAGCAGATGCAACTATATTAGTTTATTCCAGGAATACACCCACAGGTACCTTGTTGACTAGCAGAAATTTGTTCAATAGTATCAGACATTGAATGAACACACTGAAGTTTTCTGAGATAAATAGGGAGGGGGATTACTTGATGATCTGATATTAAGTATGAATCTTTCAACTTTTTTATCAGAACAGACTGGCAATTTAGTGAAACTCATTGAAACTGAGGTGATACCATCCTCAATGGTACAAATAGGGAAAGTTCCAGACTCAGATGGTTTGAATGATGAGCTTTACCAAGATGTAACAGTTCCTTTGGAAAATGTCTTGCTGCATTTCTTTAGACCTTCTCAGGATGATTGTTGATAAGGTCTCTTCCATCTATTATCACCATACTCCACAAATCTGTGAAGGGCCACTTTAAAGTGCAGAACTACATACATTTTCCTTGTTGAACACTGATAACAGATTATATACATACATATTAGCTGACTGGTTGAAACTTGTTTCCATTCTCCATTCTGTACACACACACAGGCAGGTTTTGTTTCAGAAAGATCCAGAGCAGATCATTTATACACCCTCAGCTATCATATGCAAAAGTTACAATATATTCATGAACAAATTGCTGCTCATCCTGACTGACTTTGAAAAAGCATCTGACTCCTTAAAGTGGTCATATTTATGGAACGTTGTGGCAAAAATAGCAGTACCAGCTTTATGCACTTCACCATTAGCCAGTATTCTGTCCAATAACATTATGTCATGTGTGTTTAAAGAAACCAGACAAGGATGCTCTACCCCCAACAGTCAAGCCACAAAACAAATACCTAAGCTCAATGGGACTAGTACTAACCCAAAATCAAGTTAGGGCTACTCATGCAATATTTTCTCTTTTACAAGAGTTAATTTGTATCTCAAGATTGAAAATTAACCAAAATAAAACTGAAATCATTTCAGAATACAAGTCAACTGGATGAAAGCGCTAAATAAATTTGTGGTTCACACAGACTAAAATGTGGTTTTAATACTGTTTTGGTTTTGTGTTCCACATTCATTAGTGGTTGGAGTTTGATTACTGTCACACGTTCATCTCTAACACACATGACAAGAAGGGTGGAGTTTTCGTTTAGATGTTGTAATACATACAAACACATCAGGATGGATGGCAGCATCATTAAATATGAACAAACTAGGTAACAGACAGACCATACATGCATACATGCTTACATCTCAACTGCTTACTACAAAATGGAAGTCTAGCTTGCACGTGCTCAGTATTTATACACTTGTGCAAGCCCTTGGATAGCTTCTTAAATGTATACACACATTTATTGATCTACATCCTCCCTCTTAAAAAGATTGCTCTTTGAAAAAACAATATTAGAGTTAGACATGGATTACTATATACATTGGAAACAAAACACAATGTTCATGTTCAAGTTGATTTGTATTTGCTACCGATTTAGAGATTTGACCATATCTCGTAATATAACAGCTGGGACCAAATTTAGCAACAGGGACAGTCTAAGGTGCATAATTCATACCAAGAACTTCTGGATTCATCACAGGAATGAGAATGTCCACTGGAACTTCCTCTGTTATTAGAACACTAGACATCTCGCTCTGAGATTGAAGAGTCTTTTTCACAGGCTATGTGCTGTGCTATAGGCTCATACACCAGTCTCAAATGCTTCCATTTCTGCCTAAAAACTATTCCTTCTGATTCCAGAATGTATGGTCTTGGCTCTGAACCAGTATTCTTCATGGCACCAATCCGATCATAACCTCTGGACATTTGCATCCTTACCACTTCTTCTTGTAATTAATTGAGCGGTTTACTGGCCTTATCATGGTAGGACTTCTGGGATAGGGGCTTCATCAACAGATTGACTTTCACTGTTCTGTTGTTCTTGACACATGGAACCAACAATTGACTACTGATTGGTAATGTGGTTCTGGTTTGTCTCGACAGAAGTCTCTGACCAGGTGAACCAAGATGTTTATCATGAAACATTTCTGAGATTCAAGAGGTTCAGGAAAACATCACTATTATCTTGTTTTGACTTCTCTGGTAACTGTTTTGCACTTTTAACTGCATGTTCTACCAAACCATTTGACTGTGGGTACTCTGGACTACTTGTGACAGGAGTCCCATTCTTCAGCAAATCTTTTGAACTGTTGGCTTGTAAACTGCATGCCATTGTCAGAAATACTTTGTGTAGACTACCATGCACAGAAAAATGATGCTAGGTTAGGAAGTAGGTCAATTTCAAACCAATTGCAGTAAGAGTCTACTAACACCAAATAATGTTGACCATTCTACTCAAAAATATCTGTGGCTACTGTCAACCAACTTAGTTCCAGAATCTGGTTAAGATGAAGTAGTGAAGTAGTTCCTTCTGTTGATGTGGCTTAGTATTATTATACACCGAACAAGATGAAAGTTCTCTCTCAATGTTATGTGACATAGAAGGCCAAAATACAAGTCCACATGCCCGTATTTTGGTAGATTTGGATCCTGGGTGACCACGATGCAAGATAGTAATGTACTCTTGTTGCAAGGACTTTGGAACAATTACTTTTGGACCTTTCATAATGATACCTTTGTCAGCCAAAATCTCATCTCTGTATGGAAAATAAGGTTGCACTTCATGAGGTAAACTAGATTTCTTTGATGAGCATCCATGATTGATAAAGTGTTTGAGCCTCTGTAAAACCTGTTCCATGGCTGTGTGATCTCTCAGCCATCAAGACATGTGGAAGAAGAATTTCTCACTTCCATGACTTCAAAATCAACGTTCTCATTCTCATACTGTTCTGTGGTGTTTTTGGATGATCTGGACAATGTATCTGTAAGATAAAGAAGTTTGCCTTTCTTGTAGACAAGATTGAAATTGTACTTTTGTAATTTCAGCATCATACATTGCAATCTGGCTGGAGCTGAATGTATAGGCTTTCTCAACATATTGACTAAAGGCTGGTGGTTTGTTTCAATTTGGATAAACATAATCATGGAACTTCATCCATGCAAACACAATTGCCAAAAGCTCTTTCTCTGTTTGGGCATACTGCATCTCAGTTTGGGTAAACGTTCTCAATGCATAGACAACAGGTTGATCCTCTTGTAGAATGACTGTAACTAAACCAAATTTCAAAGCATCACAGGAAAGTGTTACTGGCTTGTGAACATCATAGTATCTTAGTGTTAGCGGACTAGTAATTCCCTGTTTCAGGGCATCAAATGCTCTTTGGTGTTGCTTTAACTAAGACCAGGATACATCTTTATGTGCCAGCTCTCTGAGTGGTTCTGATAGTTGGCTCAAGTCTGGAATTCACTTGCCTAGGTAGTTGACCATGCCAAGAAAACATTGCAGGGCTTGAACATTGTCTTGTGCTGGCATCTTGAGAATGACTATTTGTTTTTAAAGGTCTGGTCGTAGGCCTGTACTAGTAAATAAATGACCAACATAAGTAACTTATTGTACCTTTAACTTGCATTTCTGTGCATTGAGCTTAAGATTCACTTGATGTGCTCTTTCCAAAAGTTTTCTGAGGTTTGTGTCATACTCAGCTGTTTCATGACCATGTACCATTATGTCATCTACTATAATAGCACAATGATACCCAGAAAAAAATAGCTCCATTGCACGTTGAAAGACTTCACTTGCAGAATTTATCCCAAATAGCATTCTCAAAATCTGTATCTGCCAAATGGAGTACTGAAAGTAGTTAGCAACGATGATTTCTTGTCAAGCTGAATTTTCCAAAATGAACTCTACATCTAAGACAGAAAAAAGAGTGACATTTGGCATCAAGGCTGCGACTTCTTTGACTGTGCACATTGGATGATGAGGTCTTTTTAATGCTTTGTTCAAATCTCATGGGTCAATACATGTTTTGATGTCATCTAAGTTTTCTTATGAGCTACCACCATTGAAGATACCCACTCAGTCGGAGTTTTAGTTGGACAAATCGCACCTCATCACACCATTTTATCTAGCTCTGCTTTGACTCTTTCCTGCATGGCTATTGGAACTTTACATGCTGCCCTGATAACTGGACTGACATCTGGGTCTAACTTCATGGAGTACACAACTGGAAGCTTGCCTAGTTTGTCTTGGAATAGATCAGCATAGGTAGAAAAAAATATGCTGGGCAAAATTAGAGTAGTGGTCTTTTAAGCTAACATGATGGACTTCATTATTAAATGAAAGTAGTCCCATTTCAAAAGTGTCTCTGAGCCCTAATAATAACCGAACGTGCCTCTTGGTGACATAAAATAATAAGTCATAGCTTCTCCTAGCATAGTTACATGAAAGCGCTATTGAGCCTTTGGTTTGAATTTCTTTGCCTCCATAAGCAATAAGCTTTACACACCTTGCCAAATCAAGCCTTTCACCTTTACACACTCTGGACAATGTTTCTGCTGACATAACATTGCACTTGGAACCTGTATCAACTTTGAGCTCTATGGGTTTGCCATTTATCTGAACAGTACAAAATACTTCATTCTTTGCCCTTAAGTCTACTGCATTGGCTGTTTCATGAAGCACTGACACACCATCAACATAAAGAGTAGAGCTTAATAATAAAGTGCTAAGCATGCAGTCAGTTGTGAGGGACATGGGCACCTAGGTTGATAGCAACCTGTCTTTTGACCACCACATTGCCTCCATTGTATGGATGGCTTTCTACATGGCCCATCTCATAAATAAGGGTATTTGATCCAGGAACAAGGAGGTCATAACATCCCTGTACTCATCCCTTATCAGACCGATTATCGAGTATAAATCCCCCTTTGGCATGTACCTTCCCAAGCGCATGCAGCAGCTGGAGAGAACAGAGAGGTTCTGACCAGGAAAATCCAGGGTCTCAAACACCTATTCCATACAGATAGATTAAAAGCTCTGTCCCTCTGCTCAGTCTCATACAGAATGCTCAGAGTTGACTTGTGTCTTGCATACAAGGCCATCTCAGACCCAACCTGGATGGAGTTGCTGCATATTAGTAAGTCAAACTCCACTCATGCAACCTGAATGCAAGGCCTTAACCTGGTCTGTGATATTAATAGAACTTGGTGGTGGGATATATTTATGTCCCAAAGACTTCCCCATCTGTCTCTATCCATGTCAAGCAGAGTTTCTCTCTAGTCTTCTTTAACAGGAACCGGGATGACTGGGGTCTACTTCACATTGTCATAAGCTGACAATATCGAGTCTGATATTGTCGGCACGACAATATAGAAAGTGAAGAATATCATGCAAATAAACAGAAATCTCCGTAAGGGGAGATTTCCGTTTACCTCAATGTAGTGTGGTCTCGGAGTTGGTATATTTAAGTAAGGGGGATGTTGGGGGAGCAGGGGGGCTTGCCCCCCTTCCTACACCATTTATTTTTCTTTTATAATTTGTTTTTTATGTTATTTGATGTTCTACTTAATCGATCAATAAAGTTCTACCTTTATTGATTCGATTAAGTAAATTTTCAATAACGTGATACAGACTCGATGACTGGATGGAAAACAGAACATACACCCCTGGGATCCCACCTGTGTCCCTGCAGGACATGGGAAACAGGTGATGACTTTGAGGGAACATGGGCAAATTTCTTGGCTAGGCTTATAAGGGCTTCCAGGCCAATAGTCTAGTATCATCCTATGAACCTATGAACCTAATTGCCACTGTGTAACTGATCAGCTCATTTCTTAAAATGTTCCCTTTTAATAAAAGAATGTGGGCCTTTTGATTTACAAAATCTTTTGAAGTGATTCCATTTATTACATTTGTGGCATTGTTGACCAAAAGCTAAACATTTCTCCCTTTTAAATTCATGACTTCCACCACAATTACAACAGTTGGCAATGAAACTAGGCTGAGGCCCATACTATGAGTTTGCTGACTCAGTCTTATGCTTCATTGAGACTGTGCGAACACTGCAATTTGCTAGAAAGCCCTGGGGTTTTCCAATGAGACCTGCAGGGGTTATAGTTGCTGCTATGTGCTTGGGCCTGTTTTTTTTTTTTAATAATGTGTTGCATACTATCAACATGAGCTTGGTCAGAGTGCCTTCTAGAGCTATTCTCATTTCTAAGCATATTTGTGTGCTTTTCTGTGAGCTCTTATATCTGACAAATATCAATGGGCTTATTCAAAGTTAAATCACTGACACGTAGGAAAATCTTTCCCTCAGCATCATCTTTTATACCACAAAGAAGTCTGTTCATTATCAATGTATCCCTTAAATCACCAAATCTGCATATTTTAGCTTTATTTCTCAGGTCAATTATATATCGTAGGCTCATAGGAGGTTAGTAGGCTAATGGCCCTGGGGCCCTTACAAGCCTAGCCAAGAGTTTATTCCCAAAAAGAAACCTCAGTCAACACTTGCCACCCCTGTCAATATGGGACACAGATGGAACTCCTGGGACAAATTTGTGGTTTCCCATCCATTCATCAAGGTTGTGATTGAAGAGGGTCAGTGAGGTAGTCTTTTTGACGTGTATGGGAACTCTATTCCAGAGACGGGTCCACACAGCCTACCTGGACCTTGCAAAAGCCTTTGATACAATACCCTACTAGGGCATTATAGATAAGCTCACCAGCTTAAATATAAACCCCTATGTCACTAGATGGGCTGCAAACTGGCTCAAGGACAGAACCCACATGGTTAGAATTGCTGGAGCCATGTCAGACTCCAAACCAGTTACAAGTGGCATCCCACAAGGCTCAGTCCTGGGACCTCTCTTGTTCGGTATATATTTCTCAGAGGTACAGGCTAACATGGAAGGACTGTGGCTGACTAAGTTCGCAGATGACTGCAAACTGGGTGCCATAATGGACTCTCCAGCTGACACAAGCATCCTACAAAAGGGCCTCATAGAAACAGACAACTGGTGCCAGAGCCATGGCCTTAAGCTAAACGCCAAAACGTGTATAGTAATCCCCTTTGGCAAAAACAAAGTGCCCACAAATTACCACATAGGTGGTAATCCATTAAGTACGGAAGAAGTAATTAGGGACCTGGGGACCCAAGTTGATAGCAATCTCTCATTTGACAACCACGTGGCCAAAGTGGTTAGAAAAACATTTTATATAGCCCATCTAATCATGAAGGGATTCACATCTAGATCAGGGGAGGTCATCATGCCTCTTTACTCATCCCTCATCAGGCCCATAATTGAGTAAAATGCCCCTTTTGGGATGTACCTTACCAGACACCTGCAGCAACTGGAAAGACCCCAAAAGTACCTCACCAAGAGGATCAAAGGGCTCAAACAGATGCCATATGCTGCCCGGTTAAAGAAACTCCAGCTCTACTCAGTAGCATACCGCCTGCTCAGAGGTGATCTGTGCCTGACGTATAAAGCCATGTCTAACCCGGAATTAATGGACATGCTGCACCTCAGAAAATCAAAATCCCATCGAGCTACGTGCTCGAGAGACTTGAACCTCAGCACTGAAATAAATAGGACACGCTGGAAGAACAGATTCATAACCCAGAGGCTCCCTTCAATCTGGAATAAAATCCCAGTCCAGGTTAGGCAGAGGCCCTCACTGACTCTCTTCAAGAGGAATCTTGATGAGTGGATGGGAGATAGTAGGTTTACCCCGGGTATCACTTCTGTGTCACTGTTAGACAGAGGCAAAGTATACTAACCTCGAAAAAGGGCATAGCAAAATTCATTTAAAATGGGCGGCGAAAGCCAAACACACCCTGGCTAGGCTTATAAATGCCCTAGGGCAGATAGCCTAGTATGAACCTATGAACCTATGAACCTATGAACGGGGCAGCCTCTGGGAGACAAACCTGTCTCTCCAGCAGGTTTTGCTGATGTCATATATTAGATTTAGGCCTTTCAAGTGGGTAATGCTCTAGGAGTTAGACTTATGGATATGGAGCATCTCTAGTAGGGCAGGGTCCGAGATTGCCTTGTAGGCAAGACACAGATCACCTCTGAGCAATCTGTACGATACTGAGTAGAGTGATAGTGATTTGAACCTGTCCACAGTATATATGTATATATATTTATATATATATATATATATATATATATATATATGTATATATATTTATATATATACCTAGATTTGTATAATTTCACTGAAAGACCATTTCACTGACACTCATTTCACTGAGACAAAATATATATGTATATGGATATATATATATATATATATATATATATATATATATATATATTTTTTTTTTTTACATTTGTTAACTGGGATGGTCTGACTGGACAGAGGTCCATTTTCAGCAGAGGCCCTGGGAGAAAAGCTCCACAGTAAGTAAAATTTTACACAATATGTTAAAATACAGTATACGGAGAATTTTCAAACAATATGTTAAAATACAGTATACAGTAGAAGACATAACAAGACCTATATATACAGGAAAAAATAGTTACACATGGTTAATAACAGAATAAGTAAACAAATCCAATCAGCATTAGGAGAAGACCTAGACTGTAATATATATTACAATAGGTATATTAGGAAGTGATGTATACAAGTGGAATAATCAAGTTCCCAGAATGTAATTTTCTGAACACATGAACATGCGTAATCATATATGCAAGTTACCTATTAGTATGTATTCTTATGATCTAAGGTGGAATTGAAGATATTTTTTATCATTTTAGCACTAATTCCTTATGCTAGGTTTAAACATATTGTGCTAATAAATATTTATCCATTCAAAATAACATTGTGCTAAAGAAATCACTTTCTTCTGTCACCATTTCAAAACATCTTTTTTTTAATTTCCCCAGTGAAAACTTAAATTATTTGCTATGGATAAGATACAGATTAGCTTATATTTATGTTTTTGCATTATGACATAAATTTCCATTTTCTGACGCTTCATTTCCGTGCTAAAAACAATAACCATTTACCATTTGCTAGTAATTTTCATTTGTTTCAGATCACAAATAATGCATTTACAGAAAGAAACTTTGACATATATTAATATATTAGAAGAAATAAAACTTAAATAATTATCTATTATATTTAAAGTCTCTTTAAGTAATTATTCTAATGCATCTGCTTGACTTACATTTAAGAAGAATAGTAAAATAAGAACAAATTCATAGTTTATTTAGTAGTACATTGCCCTTTAAATGATCTTAACACTGTTCTTAGGTTCATAGGTTCATAGGCAGGTACTATGCTATCTGCCCGAGGGCATTTATAAGCATAGCCAGAGTGTGTCGGCTTTTGTCGCCCCATTGATTAATTAACTGATCCTCTGTCAAGCAGAGCCAATGAAGTGATCCCAGGGGTGTATTTTCTGTTACCCATCCACTCATCAAGGTTTCTCTTCAAGACTGTTAGTGAGGGGCTCTGCCTGATGTACTTTGGAATTTTGTTCCAAAGCATAGGGAGTCTCTGTTACAGGAATTGTTGTGGCGAGGTTTAGCTCACTAGAGCTCGTGGCTCGCAGTGACTTGGATTTCTTTAGCTAGAGCATGTCTATCAATTCTGAGATAGACATGGCTTTGTAAGTCAAGCAGAGATCACCTCTGAGTAAGCGATATGCCACTGAGTACAGCCAGAGTTTTTTCAGTTGGGCTGCATAGGACATATGTTTGAGGCCAGTAATCCTCTTGGTAAGGTACTTTTGTGGTCTTTCCAGCTGTTGGAAGTGTCTTGTGAGGTACATCCCAAATGGAGCATTGTACTCTATGATGGGTCTAATGAGTGACGAGTAGAGGGGGCACTATAACCTCTTTATTTCTAGATGTGAACCCTTTAGTAATTAGATGGGCCACATAGAAGGATTTCCTAACTACTTTGGCAATATGATGATAGAGATTACTATCTACCTGCATCCCCAGATCTCTTATTACCTTTTCTGTATTAAGTGGGCTGCCACCTGTTTTATAATTCATGGGTGTTTTGTTTTTCCCAAACGGAATGACTATTCATTTTTTGGCATTTAGCATTTAGCTTGAAGCCGTGACTTTGACACCAGGTGTCCGTCTCAGTAAGGCCCTTTTGGAGGATGTCCGTGTCAGCCGGAGAGTCATTTATGGCTCCCAGTTTGCAGTCATCAGCAAAATTGGTTAGCCATAGTCCTCCTGTGTTTGCCTGTACTTCTGAGAAGTATATGCCGAACAGTAAGGGTCCCAGGACCAAGTTTTGTGGGACACCACTTGTGACTGGCTTAGAGTCAGACCTGGAGCCCACTATTCTTACCGTGTGAGTTCTGTCTGTAAGCCAGTTGGCAACCCATCTCGTGAAGTAGGAGTTTATGTTCAGGCTGGTGAGTTTTTCTGTAATACCCGAGTGGGGAATGGTGTCGAAAGCCTTGGTGAGGTCAAGGTAGGCTGTGTGAACCACCTTTCCCTCGTCTATGACCTTGGTGACTCTCTTGAAGAAGTCAACCAGGTTTAGTAGACATGATCTGCCCTTAACAAAGCCGAACTGGGACGGGTCAAGTGTTTGGAGGTTCCCAATGTCTTTGTTAATGAGTTCCATGATGATGCACTCCATATCCTTGCAGACCAGGCTAGTCAGGCTTATGGGGCGATAGTTACCAGGGTCAGTTGTGGCCCCTCCTTTGTGGACAGGAATAACCGTTGCTGTGTGCCATTCTATGGGTACATAGCCTGTGAAGAGGCTGAGGTTGAACAGCGTGTTTAGGTGGGGGTGTTAGTTTGTTCTGTAGTTCGTGCAAGACGCAGCCTGGGACACCATCTGGTCCCATTGACACTGTGTTTTTGGCTTTTGAAAGGGCTGTTTTCACTTGTGCGTCTATGATTTTTGGGACATTACACTTTTCTGGTATTGTTGTGTGCCCTTTTGGAGACGAGAGGGGGTGAAGTTTGCACTGAATCTATCTGCCAGGATGTTGGCCATATCGGTAGGTTCAGTATATTTTGTGCTATTTTACACTAGTTCAGTGCATATCTGCGAGTTGCCACTTAGATTCTTAACATAGCTAAAGAAGGCTTTGTGGTTATCTTTTGAATCCTTGGCTATTTTTCTTTCAAAGTTAGCCTTGGATGATTTCATGAGGGACCTTAGTTTCTTACTGATACTGATCAGGGATGTCTTTCCTTCTTGGGATTTGCTTTTTTTCTGAACTAGTTTCCTCCTTCTATTGTATAGCCTGTTTATGCAAGGGTCCACCAAACTGGTTTCCTTCTCTTAGAGGCATGAATCTTGATTTTCCTAGGGATGGCACGATCCATGCATCCGTGTAGGTGCTCATAGAGTGCATTTGTAAAGGTTTCTGCATCTTGGCCAGTGTTATCTTTTAACGTGGGGGCTGTGAAACTTACCACCTTTGTCTTAAGTAAGGTGAAGTTTGCTTTAGAAAAGGTTTTTTACTGTGGTTTCCTTAGTTAGGGGTGGTGGTGGGGTGTGGACATCCAGAGTGATTAGTTTATGGTCTGATCTAACCAGTGACGGGTTGACCTCCAGTGTGGAGCACCTGTCGCCCATGTTGGTGATGACCAGGTCCAATATGTTTTCACCTCTGTTAGGGGAGTTTACCAGCTGATCCAGGGCATTTGAGTTGATGAATTTCAGGAAGCGCTGGGCCTGGGAATTTGTACTTGAGTAGTTTTCCCAGCGAATGGTTGGGTAATTGAAATTGCCCAATATCAGGGTGTTCTGTAGGACCTTCATGTTTTCCAGTGTCTCCAGAAAGGTGGAGTGGTGGTCCTAGGTTATGGAGGGTGATCTGTAGCAGGCCACAATTTGCATTGCAGATTTGCTCGATGTTAGTTGCACATGGAAGATTTCAGAGGTATCATGCTGTGCCACTAACCTGGAGGTGTAGGTATCCTTGATGAATATGGATACACCCCCTCCTTTTCTGTTTCGGTCCGTGTTCTGTGGATGAAACGTGTGGTATGAGTTGTAGCCCGGTAGTGCTGGGGTGCTCTCTGGAGCCTTGAGCCAGGTTTCACTTACTGCACAGATGTCAACATTCTCCATACTGAGGAGTGCTTTGAGCATGTGCATTTTGAGATTTAAACTCCTGGCGTTGAGTAGCATAACCCTCAGTTTTTTGTTAATTGTGCTGTTTATGGAGGTGGGTTTGACTTTTGACCCTTGCCTGAAAAAGACACTATGGGGGCAGCAAGAGCCTTGGCCAGTATTTGAAAGCCTAGGGGTGACAGGTGCAAGCCGTCTCTTGCAAAGCAACGCGGCTTGTCAAGCATGTCGCCCCAGGTTGACAGACACTGGATCCCCTTTGAATGACACCAGAAGCTTAGCCAATTGTTGAAATTGATCATATTTTCTTTATACTGAGGTATCACTCTTGGTGAGGGCAGGATGCTACTCAGGGTCAGGGTCATACCAGCCTGAGCTACATGATCAGAGAGCTCTTCCATGTCTCTTTTCATGTAGTCCAGGGAGGTATGCCTCAGGTCATTCACACTAACATGAACAATGGCAGAGTCATATTTGTACTTGTTCTGGAGTGACCTCAGTGCTTGTATTATGTGACAGATTCTGGCTAATCACAGGCAGCTAACAGTAACCTTCTGCTTGTCTAGCCTAGTGAGTGGGACGTCAGTGTGCCTGACTATAGAGTCACCTATTACTAGTGTGTTAGGTATGTTATTTCGCCTTAAGGTCTGTGATTGTACGGCACACTGATTTTGTGTTTTATGTGTTGTCTGGTTTGTGACGGGAAGTGTAGGTTGTTTGGGTGTCTGCTTTGGAGGTCTCTGATGCTTTTGCAGGTTTTTATTTAGAGCCTCCGAGTATGATTTTGTGTATTTATGTGTTTCTTTTGCCAGTGCTTTTGTAGTAGTCTGTGTGCGGCTGGAGTTGTGGTGCAAGTGTTAACCTTCTCCTCTTGACTGTCTGTTCCAGTCTTTGTGGAGACAGCTTAGCTTCCAGTTTGGCTGTATAATTGCATCTCTTGCATATGTTAGTGTTATGTTGTAGGAGGAGAGAGTAGTCTGTGTACATGAGGAGGTTGTAACATTGCGTCAGGATACCCAGATTCACCAGCTGGACTGGAGAGTGCACCTGAAGTTGCCCTTTGGTCATGCCTGAATAGTAGGGTGAGCTGCTTAGTCGCTTGGTTGGTGAGAGGTGAATAAAGAGCCTTGGCCTGCTGCGTAATCGTGTCAGGGTATATTAGTGCTTGCTATTAGGTCTGAGCAAGTGCTGGGATGTAAAATGCTTTTTGAGTGCTTAGGTTGAGAGTTAGACTAGTTTCAAGGGAAAAACTGAAGAGGAGACTTAGTGGAGCCGGGAATAATTTAACCGTAGCTAACCTGCACTGCCCGATGCGCAAAGCCGTGCAAACACAGTTTTTATAGCAGAGAAATGAAAGAGATGGAAAGATATGGAAATTAGCCCAAAATAGCCAATAAACTACTAACTTCTGGGCTGGAACCACTCCTCCACGGACAGATAGGTTGCTCAAAGCTCCCCTCTCTCACAGATGAACAGAGAAACTTCTTTCTATCCAAGTAAGGTATGGGCAACTCAGAAACTATTATCACAGCCCTGAATTCAGCACTAGCCTGAAAACTGGACTATACTAGCTTAGAAAGTACTGTATTTAATTTATTTATTTGTGTTTTTCACTGAATATTAACTCAACTGAAGTTGTGGCTGTCTCTCTACAGAGTACTTTTTACAATTTCTGTGTAGCCATTGATAGCAGTGGGGGGTAGTTTCAGCTCATCATTGACATTCTGTCTTGCCTTATATAAGTGCCACATTTTGAGTTATCTCTGCTTAATATCAGAGCTTTGGCCGGCTAACATCTACCTGAAATCAGCTGGACGTATAAGTGAATTTAAGTACACTTTTATCTGCTCTTTTGCATATAGTACTGTATTTAATTTATTTATTTGTGTTTTTCACTGAATATTAACTCACCTGAAGTTGTGGCTGCCTCTCTACAGTTAGTTCCCCACCCACTGTCCCTGTTTTGGTTTTAATGTTGGTGGCTTTGAAATTGCCCACCCCTCTTGTAGATTTGTATTTGGATACTCCTTCTGGGCCCATCTCATTTGCTCACTCCACTGAGTGCAGTGAGATCATATTCTGATTTCAGGCACTCCTACTGTGTACAAAGATAGCATTTGGGAAGGACAACCCCTGTAGCCTCTTAATCCTGCTCTGTTCCCTCCCTAAAAAAAAAATAATAAATAAAAAATAAATAAATAAATAATATATATATATTTTTTTATTCAGCTACTCTTACTGTAACTGTCTTAGTTGCTCTTCTGTGTGCTGTTATCTGTTCAGTCGCTCTTACTCTGCACTTATTACTGCTTGTTATTAGCCTTCTAATTAGTGGTGCTGCGGTAGCGTTGTCACCTCACAGCAAAACGTTGTCACGTTCGATTCTCAGCTAGAGCGTCTTCTGTGTGGAGGCATGCGTGAATGGGCGTGCTTTCGTTAAAGGTTGTGCGTCAGGGCTGGTAACTCGGCATGTAAAAATCCACTACCAAACATTAGCGGACCGGAGTTCCGCTGTGGCGACCCACAACCGGAATAAGCCGAAAGACACAACAACAAGAAAAGTAACCTTCTAATTTACTGCCTGCTGCACTTGTTTTTTAGTCATTTGTTAATTTAATTGCATTTATTTGAACTGTATTTGCCATAGTGTTGCTTCACACTCGTGTGTGCTGGCCTGCACTACAATTTGAATTGTATTTACTGCTGTTTTAGCTGCTTTTCTGTAACAAAAAAAAAATCCAAGCTTGTTTCCTGCCTTTTCTATAACTAGTCAAGTCCAGATACAGACTTGCTGTATCCAGAACTGTTAATAAGCTTCTGAGCCACCCAAGCCTTTCTGTTTTGGAAGGAAGCCTTCTAGCTTATCAGTGGGAGTGGTAAGCACTAGGTAGTTTATCTACCACAGGAAGAGTGGGTTTTGGCCCTGAAATTGTAGTTCATTGGCCGTTTGAGCAGTTTTTCCATCTTTTTCTACTTTCTGGTTAAAATCCCGTTTTGCCATTTGGTCCCCGCCTTTCCTATAACTAGTGTAGTCCAGGTACAGATTTGCTGTATCCAGGACTGTTGCTAAGCATCTGAGCCCCCCCACAAGCCCTTCTGTGTTGGAGACAAGCCTTCTAGCTTATCAGTGGGAGTGGTAAGCACGAGGTAACCTATCTAACACAGGAGGAGGGGTTTCTGGCCTAGAAATTATAGTTTATTGGACATTTGGGAAGCTTTTCCATCTCTTTCAACCTTTTGATTTAGAAGCCTGTGTCTGCACTTGTTTCCTGCCATTCCTGTTACTAGTCTAGTCCAGGTACAGATTTGCTGTATCCAGGACTCTTTGTAAGCTTCTGAGCCCCCCAAGCCTTTCCGTGTTGGAGGGAAGCCTTCTAGCTTATCAGTGGGAGTGGTAAGCATCAGGAAGCCTATCTACCACAAGAGGAGTGGTCATTTGCCCAGAAATTGATACTATTGGCTGTTTGAGCAGTTTTTTTCCATCTTTTTTAACTTTCTGGTTTAAAAGCCGCACTTGTGCCTGTTTCCCGCCTTTCCTATAACTAGCCTAGTCTGGTTACAGAGTTGCTGTATCCAAAATTTTAGTAAGCTTCTGAGCCCTCCCAAGCCTTTTTGTGTTGGAGGGAAACCTTCTAGCTTATCAGTGGGAGTGGAAAACACTAGGTAGCCTATCCTCCATGGGAAGAAGTGAGTTTTGGCCCTGAAATTGTAGTTTATTTGGCCGTTTGGGCAGTTTTCCATCTCTTTCAACTTGCTGGCTTAAAAGCCTATGTTTGTACTTGTTCCCTGCCTTTTCTGTAACTAGTCTAGTCCAGGAACAGATTTTCTGTATCCAGGACTCTTTGTAAGCTTCTGAGCCCCCCAAGCCTTTCTGTGTTGGAGGGAAGCCTTCTAGCTTATCAATGGGAGTGGTAAGCATTAGGTAGCCTATCTACCACAAGAGGAGTGGTTCCTGGCCCAGAACGTGTAGCTACTGGCTGTTTGGGCAGTTTTTCTCATCTCTTTCAACGTTCTGGTTTAAAAGCTGCACTTGCTCTTGTTTCCCACCTTTCCTGTACTAGCCTAGTCCAGATACAGAGTTGCTGTATCCAGGACTGTTGGTAAGCTTCTGAGCCCCGCAAGCCTTTCTGTGTTGGAGGAAAGGCTTCTAGCTTATCAGTGGGAGTGGTAAGCACTAGGTAGCCTATCTATCATGAGATGAGAGGTTCATGGCCCAGAAATTGTAGTTTATTGACCATTTGGACAGTTTGTCCATCTCTTTCAACTTTCTGGTTTAAACGACCATATCTGCACTTGTTTCCCATCTTTCCTGTAACTAACCTACTGGGTAGTACTAGAAAGTCTTAAAGTGATACAAGCCTTCTAGCTTAGAAGAGAGACTTTGGAGTGATTAAGCATCAGTTTTCTGTACTTTCATGCTGTACTTATCTGTTTTCTGCCTAAACACAGATTTTTCAGCATTTATTGTGATTTAAAAGCTTGGTTTTTTTTTTTCACTTATTGTACTTATTTGACTGCCTGCACTTTTAAAAAGTTGTTTTTTGTTTAAACAATTTGTTTAACTATTGTAGGCTACACACTAAGTGTGATAGCCTTTTCTGATCGTTTGTAGTCATTTAAAGCTGTTTTAAGTGTATTTTTTTACTGTTTTTGCCTTATCTATTAGATATTTTCTGTTCCCAATATGAAACATTAAGTAGTTATAAATAATATATTTTTTTCTTTGCCCTTCACTAATTTAAAATAAAATTAACATGTATGTTACTATTAAAGTTTAGCAAGTTCCAAAGATAATTGTGTGGTGTTACTTTACCAGCATTCAACATCTTTCCATTGCAGGATTCCATTCTGAGCTTCACTGTTAAGTTTAAAGGTCATTTTCAGGTTCGAGATGCTGTTCTGAGTCTCAAAAACAAGGTAAACTTTGTGATTTAAGGTGGGAATAATTTGAAAAAGCTTTCAAAGTCTTTAAATGCACTCACAACTGCCAAAATGTGAGCTAAACAATTGAAGAAGTTTAAAAAAATGTCCGTAACAGAAACGGAGTGGTGTGGTGACAATAATAGATTAAAAAACTGCAACCGAGCCATTTTATGGAAATTAAAACATATCTAGTTAACAACTATACAGAGAATTCAATCAGACAATATGTTAAATATTTAGTTAACCAGAGCTAAAGTGAAAGAACAACCACTCAAAGTATAATTTCCTAATATATGGATTTTAAAGAAAACGTTTGCTGCTGTATTAACAGTATTTTGAAGACATATTTTTTAGCTTTTATATAAAAAAAATCCTGTCAAAATAACTGTACTGAGACAGAGCAGAATTTTTGTGCTGTTAACTGCTTGGCATCTTAGCTACGCCCCCTCATGTTTCTATTCAATGGGAAACAATGCATGTAGAGAGAAGTTGAAAGTGAATGAAAAAAGACTGGCAGATGAGCAAAGTAGATTTTTGGCAATCTAAGAAGGTAAAAATTAAATGGAGATTTAAAACAAGTTTTGATAAAGAGTTTGTGCAGTGCTTAAGATGAGACTGGGCTAAATTTGAAAGGAAGGCATGGCAGCTGAGAATAAGGGAGCTTATCTTGGGTGAATGTGGGTAAGGGTGGGGTCATGGTGAAAGGTAATAAAACTGGGACACTGAATACATGTTTGAATTATTCAGCAATGTATTTAACCTTAGCCCAATGAGATGCACCTACCAAGGTGATATATACATAGCAGGATTCCATATAATCAAATGTTCATACTATCCAACATCTTTCCTGCCAGCAGAAGTGATTGAATAATCATTTGATTGCTAATGGCAGCATTTTTTTGTTAGGAGGTTGTGGGGCAGTTGAGAATGAGAATTTGCCCTTTCTCCTCCACTGTGCAACCTTGCAGGTGGTATATATAGTTAGCAGGGGATGTGGGGGCTGCGGGGGCCTTATACCCCAACAAACAAAATGTGAATTTTCTGAGTTTTTTTTCATTATTTTGAGTTTCAGTACATATGGATGGATGTTTTGTCACTTGCAATTTTTGTATTCCAATATTCCTAAAGTGGATACATACATACATATCTATCTATCTGTCTATCTATCTATCTATCTATCTATCTATCTATCTATCTATCTATCTACATAAATCTACTTCTAAATACATAATTTCAGTATACCATACCGAGACTAGAATGCTGAAAGTTCACAATAATGAATGTTTAAAATACTCATACCCATATACTGACACCCATAATACCGAAAATGAATGCACAAACCTTACATACAAACACCTACCAAATCACTACTATACAAAAAACACTGTAAAGTTCAAAAAACAACAAAGAACTCTTAACAAAAAATAAAAGAATTGCTCACTTACTTTCCCTTCTCAAACCAGACTATCTAAAACCAAACAAACAAAATTGTGGGCTATGCCGCCACCCCCCTCCCCCGATATGGGGGGACTCATATATATATATATATATATATATATATATATATATATATATATATATATATATATATATATATATATATATATATATATAAATATATATATATATATATATATATATATATATATATATATAGGGTGTGTATGTATATATATTTAACTCAAAACACAAGTACTCTAGAGCATGAGCAAACTCGCTGATTTTTATTGACTTTTAGTTAAAGGTGAGTACTTTTCTCAACTCCATCAGACATTTTTTAGACTTTTTTTGGTAAACACTGGTAAAAATTACTATTTAATAATAGTTCTACTTTAAGTTCCTTCCTTGAGGATATGCATTCTATTCTGCACTTCTGTGTGTGTGTGTATACATTTGTGTGTGTATGGATGTGCATGTGTGTGCTCACACATGCACAAACACACACACACACACACACACACACACACACACACACACACACACACACACACACACACACACACATATATATATAGAGAGAGAAAGATATACATTGACACATTTACACACACTAGCACACAAGCACACACACACACACACACACACACACACACACACACACACACACACACACACACACACACACACACACACACACACTCACACACACCTGTATATGTATATATATATATATATATATATATATATATATATATATAGTTACATGTTAAAAGATTGAAAGATTGAAACATCGAACGACATATGGTCGAGACCATATGCTCGATGTTTCAAAACATCGATCTTTTAACATGGCTAAAAGTAAAAGAAAGAAATGAGGTAGAAGACTGTAACTTAAATATACCAACTCCGAGATCGCGCTACACTGAGAATACAGCGCGTAATGGGAAGTTGTCCTATTCCCTGCTGTAGCGCGATCTGGGAGTTGGTATATTTAAGTAAGGGGGGTGTGAGGGGTGCAGGGGGGCTTGCCCCTCTGCATTACAGTCTTCTACCTCATTTCTTTCTTTTACTTTTAGCCATGTTAAAAGATTGATGTTTTGAAACATCGAGCATATGGTCTTGACCATATGCAGTTCGATGTTTCAATCGTTCAATCTTTTAACATGTAACTATATATATATATATATATATATATATATATATATATATATATATATCTTCTTCTTCTTCTTCTTCTTGGCTTTATCCCGGTTAGGGGTCACCACAGCGGATCACCTGTCCGCATTGAATGGCAGTGGAGTTTTTACAGTGTCGAGTTGCCAGCCCGGCCCAACCTTCCACAGAAGGCACACTCACACACCTAGGGCCAATTTAGAGTGTCCAATCCACCTGCAGCATGTCTTTGGGATGTGGGAGGAAACGGAGCACCGGAGGAAACCCAACCACAGGAGGACATGCAGACTCTGCACAGAAGGCACCCCAGCCGAGGATCGAACCGGAGAACCTCTTGCTGTGAGGTGGCAATGCTAACTATATATATATATATATATATATATATATATATATATATATATATATATACAGTGACAAGTGCACTACCTCAGGGTTCAGTCCTGGGACCTCTCTTGTTTGGCATCTACTTCTCTGAAGTACAGGCCAACACTAAGGGACTCTGGCTAACACAGTTCACAGATGACTGCAAACTGGGAGCCATTATTGAATCCCCAAATGATGTGGATACTCTACAAAAGGGCCTTACAGAAACAGATGCTTGGTGCCAGAGCCATGGGTTCAAGCTCAATGCCAAGAAATGTATAGTTATCCCCTTTGGGAAAAAACATGTACCCATGAATTACCACATAGATGGCAGTACACTAAACACCGAAAGTGTGATAAGAGACTTAGTGACACAGGTGGACAGTGGTCTCACCTTCAATAACCACATCTCCAAAACAGTCAGGAAATCCTTCTTTGTGGCACATCTCATCACTAAGGGCTTTTCATCCAGAAAAAGGAGGTCATTGTACCACTGTACTCATCCCTCATTAGACCCATTATATAATACAATGCCCCATTTGGTATGTACCTCTCAAGACATCTGCAACAACTGGAAAGGCCACAGAAATACCTCACTAAAAGAATCACAGGCCTAAAGCAGATGCCCTATGCTGACCACCTTAAAAATCTCCAGCTGTACACTGGCACATATCGTCTACTCAGAGGCAATCTCTGCTTAACATACAAGGCCAAGTCAAACCTAAAGCTGTTGGACATGCTACACTTAGGTTCATAGGTTCATAGGTTCATAGGTTTATACTAGGCTATCTGCCCTAAGGCATTTATAAGCCTAGCCCAAATTATTGTGGCTTACGCCACCCCTTATATGAAAAAATACTGTGCCCATTAGTTTGTTGTGCCTCTGTCCAGCAGTGACCCAGAGATGATTCCCGGGGTAAACCTACGATCTCCCATCCACAGGTCTAGATTTCTCTTGAACAGAGTCAGCGAGGTGCTCTGCCTCACATGGACCGGGATTTTATTCCACAGCATAGGGAGTCTCTGAGTGATAAATCTATCCCTCCAGCACGTCCTATTTATATCCGTGCTAAGGTTTAAGTCGCTTGCTCTAGTGGTTTTGGTGGATTTGGATTTTTGAGGTGGAGCATGTCCATTAATTCGGGTTGGACATGGCCTTGTATGTCAGGCACATGTCACCTCTGAGCAGACGGTATGCGACTGAATAGAGCTGGAGTTTCTTCAATCTGGCAGCATATGACAGATTTTGGAGTCCCTTTATCCTTTTGGTGAGGAACTTTTGGGGTCTCTCCAATTGCTGCAGATGTCGGGTGAGATACATCCCGAATGGGGCATTGTACTCTATCATTGGTCTGATAAGTGAAGAGTACAGGGGAACAATGACCTCACTAGATCTGGATGTGAATCCCTTCATGATCAGGTGGGCAATGTAGAAGGTCTTTCTAACCACTTTAGCAATGTGAGTGTCAAAGAAAGGCCACTGTCAACCTGGGTCCCCAGGTCCCTGATGACCTCTTCTGTGCTTAGTGGATTTCCACCTATATGGTAGCTTGGGGTTACCTTGTTTTTCCCGAAGGGTATGACTATACATTTTTGGCGTTTAACTTGAGGCCATGGCTCTGGCACCAGCTATCTGTTTCCGTGAGTCCCTTCTGAAGGATATCCGTGTCCGATGCACTTTCCACTATGGCCCAGTTTGCAGTCATCTGCAAACTTTGTCAGCCAAAGTCCTCCCATGTTGGCCTGTACTTCTGAGAAGTAGATGCCAAACAATAGGGGCCAAGGACCCGAGCCCTGTGGGACACCACTTGTGACCGGCTTGGAGTCTGACACAGCGCCAGCAACTCTAACCCTGTGGGTTCTGTCCTTAAGCCAGTTTGCAACCCATCTTGTGACATATGGGTTTACATTTAAGCTGGTAGTTTTTCTACAATACCCGAGTGGGGTATTGTGTCGAAAGCCTTTGCAAGGTCAAGGTAGGCTGTATGGACTGCCTTTCCCTCATCAATGGCCTTGGTGACTATTTCAAGAAGTCGACCAAGTTCAAAAGGCATGATCTTCCCTTGACAAAGCCAAACTGGGTCGGGTCCAATGTCTGCAAGTCCCCTATATCTTTGTTTATGAGCTCCATTATGATCCTCTCCATAGCTTTGCAGACTAGACTTGTTAAGCTTATGGGGCGGTAATTACCAGGGTCCGTGAGGCGCCACCTTTGTGGAGTGGGACCACAGTTGCCGTCACGCCACTCCTTGGGCACGTATCCTGTGGTAAGGCTGAGATTAAACAGCTGCCTTATGTGCGGGTTTAATTCCTCATTTAGCTCGTGTAGCACACAGCCGGGGACACCATCCGGTCCCATTGATGCTGTGTTTTAGCTTTAGAGAGCAGCTTTCACCTGCGCATTTGAGATGTCCGGGAGGCTACACTCGGCTGGGATAGTTATCTCTCCTTTAGGGGAGAGGGTGAAGTTTGCACTGAACCTGTCTGCCAGTATGTTGGCAATGTCTGTGGGTTCAGTGATTTTTGTATCATTTTGGACTAATTCTGAGCATATCTGTGAGTTTCCACCCAGGTTCCTAACATAGCTGAAAAAGGCCTTATGATTGTCCTTTGAATCCATGGCAATTTTTCTCTCAAAATTGGCCTTAGTTGATTTTATGAGTGCTCGTATTTTTTACTAATAATGATCAGGGGTGACTTCCCTTTTATGGATTTTGTTCTATCATGTAATAGCTTTCTCCTCTTATTGTAAAGTTTGTTAATGGCTGGGGTCCACCAGACTGGACGTTTGCCCTTTGTGGAAAGAGTCTTTGTTTTATTTGGGATTGCCTGATCCATGCAGTCCTGGAGGTGTTCATAGAAGGCATTTGTAAGGGCTTCCGCAGCTTGGGTTGTGGTTTCCTCTGACTCAGGGGCCTTGAAGGATACCACACCAGTCTTGAGTAGTGTGAAGTTTGCTTTAGAGAAGTTCTTCACTATGGTCTTTTTTGTTTGGGGTGGGGGCGAGATGTGGATTTCCAGTGAGATTAGTTTATGATCAGATCTCACCAATGAGGGATATACTTCGTGTGGAGCATTTTGTCCCCATGTTTGTGACAATGAGATCTAGTATATTTTGTCCTCACGTGGGAACAGTAACTAGCTGTTCCATGGCATTTGAATTTATGAACTCCAGGAACCGTTGGGCTAGAATGTTAGGGCTTGAGTAATGTTCCCAGTCTATATTCGGGTAGTTGAAGTCACCCAATATGATGGTGTTTGGAGATACATTTATACCCTCCAGTGTCTTCAGGAAGGCTGTGTGGGGTTCCTGAGTTTGAGAGGGTGGCCTGTAGCATGCTACAATTTGTAGAGCAGTTTTGCCTATGGTTAGTTGCACCTGGATGGTTTCGAAGCTTCATGTGTTGCCACCAACCTGGAGGTGTGAGTATCCTTTATGAATATGGATACACCTCCTTTTGTGGAGTGGTCCGGGTTTTGGGGCGGGCATGATATGAGGTAAAACCTAATAGTGCCGGGTGCTCTCAGGAGCCTTGAACCAGGTTTCAGTTACAGCACAGACATCGATGTTCTCCATACTGAGAAGGGCCTCGAGTGCGTGCATTTTGAGATTTAGACTTCTGGCATTGAGCAGCATTACCCTCAATTTCTTCCCATTTTGTTTTCTAGGGTGGTAGGTTTAGAATTTGAGCCTTGCCTAAAAGGCACTATGGGGGTGGCAAGAGCCTTAGCCAATATCCGGAATCCCAGGGTGACAGGTGCAAGCCGTCCCTTGAAGCAGCGTGGCTTGTCAAGCATGTCATCCCAGGCAGACAGACACTGGATCCCCTTTGAATGACACCAGACATTAAGCCAATTGTTAAAGCTGATCATCTTGTCTCTATATTGTGGCATCATTCTTGGTGAAGGAAGGATACTGCTCAGGGTTAGGGTCATACCTGCCTGGGCTACATAATCAGAGAGCTCCTCTATGTCTCTTTTCATGTAGTCCAGGGAGGTATCCGTCAGGTCGTTCACACCAGCATGGACAATGACTGTGTCATATTTGTACTTGCAGTGGAGTGACCCGAGTGCTTGTGTTATGTGGCGGATTCTAGCCCGATAGGCAGCTTACTGTGACCCTCTCCTTGTTCAGCCTGGTGAGTGGGACGTCAGTGTGTCTGACTATGGAGTCACCTATGACAAGTATGTTTGGTGTTGTATTTGGCCTTAAGGGCTGTGACTGCTTTGCACACTGCTTTTGTGGTTTATGTGTTGCTTGTGGGGTGTCTTGAGGTAGCAGTTGTTTGGGTGTCTGCTTTGGAGGCCTCTGCTGTTTAGGTAAATTTTTACTCAGAGCCTCCGAGTATGTCTTTGTGTGTTTATGTGTTTGATTCAGTGGAGTGGTAGCATTATGTGAGGCTGGTTTTGTGGTGTGTGTAGTTGCCTTCTCCTCCTGTCTGGTCTTGCCAGTCCTGAGTTGAGAGAGCTCAGCCTCCAGTTTGGCTAAATAGCTGCATCTCTCAAGTATTTGTGTTATGTGGGAGGAGGAGAGGGTTGTCTGTGTACATGAGGCAGTTATAACATTGCCTCAAGATTCCCAGATTCACCAGCTGGACCGGAGAGGAGATTGACAACTGACCTTTGGACATGCTAGAATAATATTGGGAAATCCTTAATTGAAAACAAGGGCCAGTGGGGAGTGAGGGTGTAGTGCTTTTAATTTTTAGTGCTGACTTATATAATTGCTTTAGTGAGCAAGTGCCAGGTAACTTGAGTGCAATGTGTTACAAGTAACTAAATGCAAAACGACAAACAGTAACTTTCTTTCAAGTGAAACAAGGAAATAAGTACAGTAAGCAATGCAGATATCACTAGTGATCCACAGAAGCTGAGAAGTTGCGTATTAGGTGGAATTAGCTTCCAGGGAAATAACAAGCAAACAAACAACAAGCATATAAACAAAGCTAGATTCAGTAGGCCTGGATCTAGTCTATGCTAGAGCAAACAAGGTGAACCAATTTCAGTAAGATACAGTTCAAATATTCAGGCACTATAAACCTTTAACCAGAAAATTCCCAGCTCAGAAGGGCAGAGTCCAGCCTCTTCTCCCACAAGAGTGCAGACCACGAACCTTCTTAATGTAAAATAACTGGCCTGAAGCCCAAGTGCCTAAACCAGAACTAATACACTTGGACACTGGGCTCTCAATCAGCAGTTCCCAACTTAGAAGGATGAAAGCTACCTGTCCTGCCACCACAGTGCTTGCCACAAACCTTCCTAATGTAAAACAACTGGTCTGAAGCCCAAGTGCTTAATCCAAAAGACTTGAATGATAGCTACACTTTAATCAAGTTACAACCAAGCAGTAATAAATACCATTGAATACTTTAGAGAATGTCTGGATTAGTGCTCAAGTTACACAAACAAAGCTAGATCCAGCAGGCCCGAATCCAGTCTATGCCACAGCAAACAAGGCGCACCAACTTCAGTAAGAAACAGTTCAGATATGCATGCACTATAAGCCTTTAACCAGAAATTCCCAGCTCAGAAGGGCAGAGTCCAGCCTCTCCTCCCACAAGAGTGCAGACCACAAACCCTCTTAATGTAAAATAACTGGCTTGAAAGCCCAAGTGCTTAAACCAGAATTAATACACTTTTAGAATAACAGACACTGAGCCCTCAATCAGCAGTTCTCAACCTAGAAGGATGTAAGCTACCTGTTCTGCCACAACAGTGCAGACCACAAACCCTCTCAGAGCAAAAAAACTAACTGGTCCGAAGCCCAAGTGTTTAAACCAAAAGGCTTAGAATGAGATACACCAAGCAGTAATAAATACAATTGAGTATTTTAAGATGATGCAAAAGTAAAAAAAAAGTAGGTAAAAACACAAGTACAGTAAAAGCAGATGAATTTTTTTTTTTTTTTTTTTTTTTTTTTTTTTTAAAGAAATCCCAATCCCTCAGAGCCACACGCTCCAGGGATCTAAATCTTGTCATCACAATAAACAAAACATGCTGGAGGGATAGGTTCTTGACCCAGAGACTCCCCAGACTCTGGAATAGACTGCCCATACATGTCAAGCAGACTGCCTCTTTGGCTGTGTTCAAAAGGAACCTTGATGATTGGATGGGAGAAAGGAAATTCACCCCGGGGATCACATCAGTTGTCCTGCTAGACAGGGGTCCAGGGAATAATGATTGGCAGTAGATTTTCACAAATATTTATCAAAACATCAGTAATGCATAGGCTGGCAATATACTACACATGCACTGAGCAATAACATTGGTGCATGCAAAATTAAAACTAAAAAACATAAAAAAATCACCCCCCCCCTCTTAATTATACATACTAACTATGAGGCTGTGCAACACTGGGGAAAGGGCATATCCCCCAACCCTGTGAACTGCTCAGTCTTGCATAACTATTGACTGTCTGCTTATTTAATCAAATTTTGTCTACTAAACAGATAATGACCCAAAACACAATTCAACTAAATTCATGACTACCACACACACACACACACACACACACACACACACACACACACACACACACACATTTATTTTTGGGAAATGCATTAAACTTCTTCCAAGCAAAACAGACCTGATCTCATCAGTGTTTGTACTGTGGATAAGGGTATAACCAAGCACATTCTATGTGCACCACAGAATGCACTTTAAAATGAAGATCTGTCTTTATTTATTTGCCCATTGTTGTCCAATTGGCTCTCTGTGGTGCACTCGTTCTGACTGATGTTCAGTAAGACAGAGTGTAACACTGTCTTTCATGATCAGCAGCATTTTGCTCAGTCAGGTTAATACAGTGACTCAGCAGCAGTATGACAGCAAGAATCTATCCCTCCCTGAGACCTGGTTTGACTAGCTAAGTGTATAGAAGTTGCAAAGTTCCTGGACTTAGTAGGTCAGAGCTAATCATTTGCAGAACTGACCTTGTTACATGCTAGAAGTAAACCTGGCCTGTGCTCCTGTCTTGTGCTAGCTGGTGATCAAAGACTGACTTCTGTTATATTTTTGATGTGGTGTCTACTTTAACAAACTCTTGAGTGTTTTTATTTTTGTTTTACATTATAGTGACAACAGTAGTGAAAAAACATGATTCTTTTCAAAGATTTCCAGATATCAAAAGCGGGATAGTGTTGTGGTATATGAAAGGGAGTATTGGTGTGTAAACTTAACAGCAAAATGACACAACAAAGAAACCATCCAGATACTGAAACCTTTGTCTTTTTCCTTCATCCAGGAGTATATTTCCGGATGTCCAATGATTTGGGTAGCCTTTTCCATTTGCAAGATTAGCATTCTTTTGCCTGTTACAATTTTCAAAACTAATATGCATTTTTTTTCTTTCATTCTTTCTTTATTTTGTGATTCTTTCTTGTTTTGTTTGTCAGCTCACTAGATAACTCACTAGGGACAACTGATTCTTTTCATGTATGATAAGGAACCCCTGTCTACTTAAGTGACTTGTTCAAATTCATGCAGTAAGCAAATGAAGGTCAAAGGAATTAAACGTGGAACTGCATGATGAGGCTTGTCAGCAGTGCAGATCCTTAATCCTCTGCTCTGAATTGCCAGACAAGGCATAAATATGTGTTCATTTTTAGCGTGTCTTACAGAAAGTATCCCTACAATGCTGGAACCCAGGCATAGTTTGCTATTAAGTAATGCTGTCCTGTTTTAGCTTGTATGTCTTTGTAAATCTTTACTGTACATGACTAATCGATAATATCAAGCAACAGATTCACTTTTGTTTCAAGTTGTGTTCATTTTGCTTCATCAGTTGTTAGTGCTGAGTCACACAAGTAATCCCACTGTGATTGGGGCACTTAACAACTTGGGTCATGCACTGACAAGACTTGTATGTGAAATGGAATTTAGGCAATGCACTACCAATGCTGGCAGTTCTTTATTGTGCACTACTCCGTTACTTCCACAAAAACTTTTATAATTCAAAAGTACTAAGAAGCAATAATATTTTAAATCTCAATTTTTTTTACCAGAATGTCTTCACCTTATTTAGGAAAATTGTGTAATAGCAGTAGCCAAAACATACTTTAGGTATTACCATGTCATATAGCATATCATATGCCATTATGTCTCCTCCAACCATATCTCCCAACCTGAGTTACATCTTTCATCTCTTTTTCCTACTAGTAACATTCATGTATGTATAGAGTGCTATATTGGTTAAATAACATTGTGTTGTACAACTACTGCAGTGCATGACCCGATCTTAACAATGCTTAGAGGGGTGCTTAACAATTGTTAAGCAGCTCCTGTGCACTAAGATCATATCTGGCACTAAAAGCTCTCAGGGTTGGATAGTAAACAGCAGCAGCAGAACATGAAGCAGTTTCTTTACAACTCCCATTTCTGCCTGCTGTCTGCTATGTTACAGCCACTATTTTGAGTCAAACTGCTTCCCTTAGACAGAGAATACTTAAGGAGATCAACCACTTCCCTACTGTTTACTGGCTTTCAAAGCCAGCACATCATTTTTTTTTTATTTTTAATTTTTTTTTTTACTTTTGTGTAACTAGTGGTTCAAAGAGCAGATAAATCTCCTTTTGTAACACATTATTTACAGTTAATCACTGAGCTATCTGCTCCCTCTATCCCTCCTGAGATGGATGCCAAGGTTCACCTCTTCAGCTTTGCTCCCTAGATAAATTTATTTGCCTCTATGTCTGAATATATAATATATATTATGATTAGAGAAGTGATTAAAATTTTCTTTATTACCGACCACATGGCATGTTCTACAGCACCAGTCTACACTTCTCACTCACACATTCCTTTGCTTAACATAACCGCCTTCCACCTATTCAAAATGTCTAACATCTGTCACTCTTCTCAACTATCCTGTCATTTCCACTTACACACAGCTGTAATTATCACACAGATATTTATTTTGATTTATTGTAAATAATGTAAATTACAGTTATGTGCACACTTTGTGTATGTTAGCTGATAATGGTATTTCAGAGAAATGTATTTTCACTTTACACTTCCAGTGTCCCACTGAATGAAATTATGGCTTTCTTTGTATTCTACTTGTGATCAGCGATCTTCCTCAATAAACACATTTTTAACTAATAATAATAATTAATAAAATGTTTTTTGGTAATCTTCTGAGAATAAATCATTAATGTCAAATGTCTGGGTTAACTCTGCACATCTAAGAGTAAAAAGTGATCTTATATAAATTTATAAATCGTTGTCTTTGATTTAGTATTCATGATACTGGATTGATAAATATGAGATCCGGGTTTATACAAGCCAGGATGACAAGCACTCTGATTTCTGTGAAAGAACATGCACTAATAGAGTTAAACAGTTGAGGGAGCAGATAGCTCAGTGATTATCTGTAAATAATGTGAATTCTGAATTTACAAATTTATTCAGAGAGAGACAGAGAGAGAGAGAGAAAGACAGAGAGAGACAAAATGAAAAAGAGATAGGATACAGCCTTGGTTCATGTGCCTGTTTACTTCGTGTGGCAATATGTTGACTGTATATTTAATAGCCATTGTCACTCTTCCTGTGTACTTTGATTATAGTTTGCTTGCTTGTGTGTTCTTTCTTGAGAGAAACAACTTTTTCTTTAACTTTATTGCATATTTTTCTTCGTCACAAGTGAATTTTCTCTATGTGAGGCAACGGGGAGTTTTAGTGAACTCATTGCAGGGTGGAAACGCTAGTCAAGCAGTTTCTATGTTATCTGATTGCCTCAAGGTGTGGCTTTGGAATATTTTTTTTATCTTGCTGGTATAAGAATATTACCTTTGTGTGAATTTCTGTTTATCTTGCTAGAAGTTCCATTGTGCCTGACTGAGAGTGTTTCTTAATCTGGAATTACAGAGCTGACATAAGTATATTTTTGCACGTTATCTAACTGTTCAGTGTTTCTTAACAGTACTGCACTGTTTTTATTTATTTGCTTACCAGTACTGAACTGTTTTATTTACTTGCTTAACAGTACTGCACTGTTTTGTATTTATTTGCTTGACTGACTTTTTTACTTTTCTGTGTCTGCATTTATGTATTTGTTGACCTCTGGCTGAATTTTCCTCCCATACAACTGCTGTTGTATTCTTCAAGTTGTTGGCTTTTGCAGTTCATAGGTTCATAGGTAGGTACTATGCTATTGGCCCTAGGGCCTATATAAGCCTAGCCAAATGGTACCCCGGCTTTTGCCACCCAAGAAAATTATTTTCCTGTGCCACTGTCAAGCAGAGCCACAGAAGTGATCCCTGGGGTGAATTTCCTATTTCCCATCCAGTCATCAAGATTTTTCTTGAAGAGTGCTAATGAGGAGCTTTGTTTGATATAGATAGGTAGTTTGTTCCAGAGTATGGGAAGTCTCTGAGACAGGAATCTATCCCTTCAGCATGTTTTGTTTATTGTGGTGACAAGGCTTAGGTCCCTAGAGCATGTAGCTTGGAGGGATTTCTTTATGTGGAGCATGTCCAACAGCTCTGGGTTTGACATAGCTTTGTATGTTAGGCAGAGATTGCCTCTGAGTAGGCAATATGCGACAGAGTAAAGCTGGAGTTTTTTGAGACGGTCTGTGTAGGGCATCTGTTTGAGGCCAGTTATCCTCTTTGTGAGGTATTTCTGTGGCCTTTCCAGTTGTTGTAGATGTCTTGTGAGGTACATACCAAAAGGGGTGTTGTACTCTATAATGGGTCTAATGAGTGATGAGTAGAGGGGAACAATGACCTCTTTTTTCCTAGATGAGAAACCTTTTGTGATGAGGTGTGCCACGTAGAAGGATTTTTTGACTACTGTGGCGATGTGATTATCAAAGGAGAGACTACTGTCCCAAGGTCTCTTACCACACTTTTGGTGTTAAGTAGACTATCGCCTATGTGATAGTTCATGGGTACAGAGTTTTTACAAAAAGGGATGACAATACACTTTTTGGCATTGAGCTTGAGGCCAAGGCTTTGACACCAGGCATGTGTCTCAGTGAGGCCCTTTTGTAGGATGTCCGCATCGTTAGGAGATTTGATTATGGCTCCTAGTTTGCAGTCATCTGTGAACTTTGTTAGCCAAAGACCTTCGGTGTTAGCCTGTACTTAAGAGAAGTAGATACCAAACAGGAGAGGACCTAGGACTGAACCCTGTGGTACTCCTCTTGTCACTGGTCTGAAGTTGGATTTACAGTCTGCTACTTTCAGTGTAGGTTCAGTCAGTGAGCCAGCTGGCAACCCCTCTTGTGTAAATTTGATCTGGCACACTCCTCCCAGTCCCATCTCATTAGCTCATTCTACCTAATGCAGAGATAATTTCAGAAGGCCAAACCTCTTAGTTCCTTAACCTTGAATTATCTTCTGTTCCTCCTCTCTCTCTTTCCACTTTACCAAAAAAAAAAACACACACTTTATTCAGCTGCTTTTACTGTATTTGTGTTTCCACCTCCTACTCTATTATTTCATCTTGCTTTTTCTGCTACTTTCTGCTTGTTCTCTAAAGTGTTCAGTTGCATCTTTTCTGTTGCATTTATTACTGCTTGTTTATAACCTGTTTAAATTGTGTTATTCTAAGCTTCTTAGTTTTGGTTTAAGCACTTGGGCTTACCCCTTAGCTCTACCTGGCCTTTCTTCCTCAGATTCTGACAACTATGGATGGAGAATGTTCTACAGTTTCTCCTGACAGTCTTGTTGATATGGGCATCCTGAGACAATGTAGCAACTGCCTCATGTACAAGGACAACCATCTACTACTTCCACTTAGGAACACAATTTGTGAGAGATGCAATTATATTAGGAACCTAGAGCCTATGCTCTCTGCCTCACAAGCCAGGATATCTGACACTGAGAAGACTGTCAACACAATTACTACACCTCATCCACCACCTACATCTACACAACACACAGCCACATATGTGGAGGTCCTCAACAAAATTATACCCAAACAAAAGAGACCTCGGAGACAAAAAACACATGCGATCTCCACAGCCATCCACACCACATACCGTGTATAGTCCACACACCTGTGTCTCACAGCCACTAAGGCTTAACCATCCTTCTAAGTTGGGAACTGCTGATTGAGGGCTCAGTGTCTGTTATTGTAAAAGTGTATTAGTTCTGGTTTAAGCACTTGGGCTTCAGGCCAGTTATTTTACATTAAGAAGGTTCGTGTTCAGCACTCTTGTGGGAGGAGAGGCTGGACTCTGCCCTTCTGAGCTGGGAATTTCTGGTTAAAGGCTTATAGTAACTGCGTATTTGAACTGTTTCTTGCTGAAATTGGTACACCTTGTTTGCTGTAGCATAGACTAGATCCAGGCCTGCTGAATCTAGCTTTGTTTATATGCTTGTTGTCTGTTTGCTTGTTATTTCCCATAAATGCTAATTCCACCTAAAACACGGCTTTTCAGCGCTTCTGTGGATCCCTAGTGATATCTGCATTGCTTACTGTACTTATTTCCTTGTTTCGCTTGAAAGAAAGTTACTGTTTGTCATTTTTGCATTTAAGCTACCTGTAACACATTGCATTTAAGTTACCTGGCACTTGCTCACTAAAGGAATTATATAAGTCAGCACTAAAATATTAAAAGCACTACACCCTCACAAACTCCCCTTGAGTACCTTGTTCCCCATTGGCCCTTTTTTCAATTATAAAGGAATTCCCAATACTATTCTAGCATGTCCAAAGGTCAGTTGTCAATCTCCTCTCTGGTCCAGCTGGTGAATCTGGGAATCTTGAGGCAATGTTAAAACTGCCTCATGTACACAGACAACCCACTCCTCCTCCCAACAAATTCCAATACATGTGAGAGATGCAACCATATAGCCAAACTGGAGGCTAAGCACTCTCAACTCAGTACTGGCATAACCAGTCAGGAGGAGAAGGAAACCACACTCACTACAATTCCAGTCTCACATAGACCTACCATGACAGCAAACCAAACACATAAACACTCAAAAACATACTCGGAGGCTCTAAATAAAAATCTACCTAAGCAGCAAAGACCTCCAAAGCAGACACCCAAGCAACCGCTACCCCGAAACAAAACATGTGCAACACATTGCTCACAAAGCCAGTGTGCCGAACAGTCACAGCCTTTAAGGCTAAACAACACACCTGATACATTTGTAATAGGTGACTCTATCGTTAGGCACACTGACGTCCCGCTCACCAGACTGAACAAGGAGAAGGTCATGGTGAGCTGCCTGTCGGGCGCTAGGATCTGCCACATAACACAAGCACTCAGGTCACTCCAAGACAAGTACAAATATGAGTCAGTCATTGTCCATGTTGGTGAGAATGACCTGAGATGTATCTCCCTGAACTACATGAAAAGAGACATAGAGGAGCTCTCTGAGCATGTAGCCCAAGCCGGTATGACCCTGACCTTGAGTAGCATCTTACCCTCACCAAGAATGATGCCACAATATGAAGACAAGATGATCAATTTCAACAATTGGCTTAAGTATTGGTGTCATTCAAAGGGGATCCAATGCCTGTCAGCCTGGGATGACATGCTCGACAAGCCACGATGCTTTGCTAGGGACAGCTTGCACCTGTCACCCCTGGGCTTTCGGATATTGGCAAAGACTCTTGCTACCCCCATAGTGCCTTTTTTAGGCAAGGCTCAAAAGACAAACCCACCTCCATAGGTATCAAAAGGGATAAGAAACTAAGAGTAATGCTACTCAATGCCAGAAGTCTAAACCTCAAGATGCATGCACTCGAAACTCTCCTTAGCATGGAGAACATCGATATCTGTGCAGTAACAGAAACCTGGTTCAAGGCTCCAGAAAGCACCCCAGCACTACCAGGTTATACCTCATACCATGCTTTTCGGCCCCAAAACTTGGACCGAACCACAAAAGGAGGGGGAGTATCAATATTCGTCAAAGATACCCACACCTCCAGGTTGGTGGCACAGCACCTAAGCATCAGAGACTATCCATGTGCAACTAACAGTGGGTAAAACTGCTTTCCAGTTTATAGCCTGCTACAGACCACCCTCCCAAACCCAGGAACCCCACTCCTGAGAACACTGGAAAATATGAAGGTCTCTCCAAACACCATTATATTGGGCGACTTCAACTACCCAAACATAGACTGGGAGCATTACTCTAACTCCAACACCCTAGCCCAAAGGTTCCTAGAATTTATAAACTCAAATGCTATGGAACAACTTGTTACCACTCCCACAAGAGGGGACAACATACTGGACCTGATCATCACCAACATGGGGACTCTATGCTCCAGACCAGAAGTGTATCCCTCACTGGTAAGATCAGACCATAAACTAATCTCACTGGATATTCACATCCCAACCCCACCCCCTGCCCAGAAAACCACAGTGAAAAACTTCTCTAAAGCAAATTTCACACTCCTCAAAACCGAGGTGGAATCCTTCAAAGCCCCTGGGCCTGTGAAAAATATGGCCCAGACCGCAGAATCCTTTATAAACGCATTCTATGAACACCTTCAGGAATGCATGGATCATGCAATCCCAAATAAAACCAAGACCCAATCCTCCAAAGGCAGACGTCCTGTCTGGTGGACCCCAGCCATAAACAAACTATACAATAGAAGGAGGAAGCTACTACATGATAGAGCAAAATCCCAAAAGGGAAGGCATCTCTGATCAGTATTAGCAAAAACTACGGGCACTCATAAAATCGTCTAAGGCCAGCTTCGAGAGAAAAATTGCACAGGTCACTAAGGATAATCACAAGGCTTTCTTTAGTTATGTTAGGAACCTGGGTGGGAATTCCCAGATATGCTCAGAATTAGCCCAAAATGACAAAAAATACACCGAACCCACAGACATTGCCAACATCCTAGCTGATAGGTTCAGCACAAACTTCTCCCCCCCTCCCCACCAAAAGGGCAAATATCTATCCCAGCAGAGTGTTGCCCCCCTGACATCTCAGATGCTCAGGTAAGAGCCGCCCTCTCCAAAGCAAAAACACAGCATCAATGGGACCAGACGGTGTCCCGGGCTGCATCCTACATGAACTCCAAGAAGAGCTAAACCCAAACATAAAACTACTGTTCAATCTCAGCCTTACTACAGGATATGTACTCAAAGAGTGGCGTACAGCAACAGTGGTCCCTCTCCACAAAGGTGGTGCCTCAACGGATCCTGGAAACTATCACCCCATAAGCCTGACTAGCTTGGTCTGCAAAGCTATGGAAAGGATCATCATGGACCTCATAAATAAAGATATTGGGGACCTACAGACACTGGATCCTACCCAGTTTGGCTTTGTTAAGGGCAGATCCTGCCTCTTAAACCTGGTCGATTTCTTTGAAACAGTCACCAAGGCCATTGACGAGGGGAAGGTGGTCCACACAGCTTACCTGGACCTTGCAAAAGCCTTCGATACAATACCCCACTCGGGCATTATAGATATGCTCACCAGCTTAAATATAAACCCCTGTGTCACTAGATGGGCTGCAAACTGGCTCAAGGACAGAACCCACATGGTTAGAATTGCTGGAGCCATGTCAGACTTTAAACCAGTTACAAGTGGCATCCCACAAGGTTCAGTCCTGGGACCTCTCTTGTTCGGTATATATTTCTCGGAGGTACAGGCCAACATGGAAGGACTGTGGCTGACCAAGTTCGCAGATGACTGCAAACTGGGCACCATAATCGACTCTCCAGCCGACACAAGCATCCTCCAAAAGGGTCTCATAGAAACAGACAACTGGTGTCAGAACCACGGCCTCAAGCTAAACGCCAAAAAGTGTATAGTCATCCCCTTTGGCAAAAACAAAGTGCCCACAAATTACCACATAGGTGGTAATCCATTAAGTACAGAAGAAGTAATTAGGGACCTGGGGACCCAAGTTGATAGCAATCTTTCATTTGACAACCATGTGGCCAAAGTGGTTAGAAAAACATTGTATATAGCCCACCTAATCATGAAGGGATTCACATCTAGATCAGGGGAGGTCATCGTGCCTCTTTACTCATCCCTCATCAGGCCCATAATTGAATACAATGCCCCTTTTGGGATGTACCTTACCAGACACCTGCAGCAACTGGAAAGACCCCAAAAGTACCTCACCAAGAGGATCAAAAGGCTCAAACAGATGCCATATGCTGCCCGGTTATTGAAACTCCAGCTCTACTCAGTGGCATACCGCCTGCTCAGAGGCGATCTGTGCCTGACGTATAATGCCATGTCCAACCCAGAATTAATGGACATGCTGCACCTCAGAAAATCCAAATCCCATCGAGCTACGCACTCAAGAGACTTGAACCTCAGCACTGAAATAAATAGGACATGCTGGAGGGACAGATTCATAACCCATAGGCTCCCTTCACTCTGGAATAAAATCCCAGTCCAGGTTAGGCAGAGTCCCTCATTGACTCTCTTCAAGAGGAATCTTGATGAGTGGATGGGAGATCATAGGTTTACCCCGGGTATCACTTCTGTGTCACTGTTAGACAGAGGCACAGTATACTAACCTCAAAAAAGGGCATAGCAAAATTAATTTAAAATGGGTGGTGAAAGCCAAACACACTCTGGCTAGGCTTATAAATGCCCTAGGGCAGATAGCCTAGTATGAACCTATGAACGTATAAACCCAACATATTAGTCATAGGAGACTCCGTTGTGAGAGACACAGATGTGCCTCTCACCAGGCTAGATAAGGATAAAGTCAAGGATAGTTGTCTGCCAGGGCTCAGAATCTGCCGTATTACATACGCACTCAGGTCTCTCAACAACTGGTACTGTTATGACTCTGTCATAGTCCATGTTGGCATGGATTACTTGAGATGCACCTCCCTGGAATATATGAAGAGAGACATGATGGAACTTGCTAAATATGTGTCCTAGGCAGGTATGTCCCTAGCCTTATACAGCAGTCTACCATCACCCAGAATGATACCTCAGTACAAACAGAAAATGGTTGACTTTAACAATTGGCTTAGTTTCTGGTCTCATTCCAGGGGGATCCAGTACCTGACAGCCTAGGAAGATATGATCAACAGACCACAATGCTTTGCCAGAGATGGCCTGCATCTGTCTCATTTGGGCTTCAGGCTTCTGGCAAAGGCTCTTGCCTTCCCCATAGTGCCTTTTTTAGCAAAAGTGATGAGGTTAAAACTACCAACAAAACACAAATTAAAGTCATGCTGCCAAATGCTAGGAGTCTAAATATGAAATTGCACTCATTGCAAGCATTCTTAACACTGGAAAATGCTGACATCTGTGCAGTCACAGAAGCCTGGTTCAAAGCTGAGGACAGCAGCCCAGCCTTACCTGATTACTCACCCTATCATACATTTAGACCTCAAACTGTGGTCACTAAAGCTGACAGAGGTGGAGTTTCAATATATATTAAAGACATACACACCTCCAGGCTGGTTAGATGCACAAGAGACACTCCAGGTGCGGATAACCATTGCTAAGACCCCTCTACAAATCATAGCTAGCTAATGGCCCCCAAATTTGACTCAAGATGCCCAATTTGCCTATCTAGACCTCTTGGAATCTATTAAGATTCAACCTGCTACCCTGATCCTGGCTGACTTTAACTACTCAAACCTAGATTGCAAGAACTACTCATGCTAGAACAGAAATGCCCAAAGATTCCTCAATTTTGTCAATGCAAATACCTTGGAACAGCTAGTCAATACCCCCATAAGAGGTGATAATATATTGGACTTGGTATTAATCAACATGAGTAATCACTGCAGCATCTCTACAGTATCATCCTCCCTGGTAAGATCCGACAATAAAGTAGTCACTTTTGAAATCACTATCTCCCCAACCCCCCTCTAGCTGGGTTCAAACAAAAAAACTTCTCCCAAGCTGATTACAACCTCCTGAGGGATAATATAAACAGCTTCACAGCCTCCTCCTCTTCTCTAGGAACTGGCACTATTAACAAAAACTACACCAAAGCACTATATGAGCATTTATATAGATGCATGGTATCAGGAATACCTGACAGGACTAAATCATCCTCCGCAAGGAAGAGTAAACCTATCTGGTGGACATCTGCAATAAATAAACTCTATAACAAAGGGAAAAACTGCTGGCCAGGACCAAAAAGGAGCAGGTGCCCAATTGGAAGCAATATCTCCTTAGCCGAATAAGCAAATAAGAGCACTAGTGAAATCCTCCAAAGCAAACTTTGAGTCCAAATTTGCCACATCTGCTAGAGACAATTATAAGGCCTTCTTCACATATGTCTGCAATCTCAAAGGAAGGACCCAGATCTGTTCAGAACTGGTGGTCAAGAACACCACATATACAAATGCCGTAGATGTAGCAAACTTCCTGGCTGACAGATTCAGCAAAAATGTCACCCCTCTCTCTCCTCATTAGAAAAGCAGGACATCCATGGTACTTGCCCTCTTCCCCTTATATCTAGGGAACAGGTCATCACTGCTCTTTCAAAGGCAAAAAAATACAGCCTCCAGAGGATCTGATAACATCCCAGGTTGCATCCTACATGAACTCAGGCAGGAACTTGCAGCACCATTAGGCACCCTATTCAACCAAGGTTTGAGTACCGACTTCATCCCAGATGAGTGGAGGACAGCCACTGTCATCCCTCTGCACAAAGGTGGAGTATCCACCAATCCAGGAAATTATAGACCATCAGCCTAACTAGCCTGATCTGCAAGGCCATGGAATGGATTATCATGGACCTCATTAACAAGAACATTGCAACCTTCAAACACTCGACCCCACACAGTTTGGCTTTGTCAGTGAGAGGTCATGTCTGTTAAATTTGCTAGACTTCTTTGAGACAGTCACCAAAGCCATGGACATGGGGAAGATGGTGCACACCACCTACCTTGACCTGGCCAAAGCCTCCGAAACTATTCCCCACTTGGGCATAATATATAAACTCTGTCAACTAGCCATCAAGCCATATGTTACCAGATGGGTAGCTAACTTGACTCACTGATAGAACACACCTAGTCAAAATAAGGGAATCCACCTCACGAAGTAGACCCGTAATGAGTGGCATACCCCAGGGTTCGGTCTTGGGCCCTCTGTTATTTGGGATATACTTTTCTGAGGTGCAGGCCAAAGCCAGTGGGCTATGGTTGACCAAGTTTGCAGATGACTGCAAGCTGGGCACAGTCATCAATTCCCCTAGTGATGTGGACATCCTCCAACAGGGTCTCATCCAAACAAATGACTGGTGCCAGAAACATGGCTCAAGCTGAATACCAAAAAATGCATCACCAGCCCCTTTGGGGAGAGTGACTTCCTCACAAATTATCACATTAATAACAAAGTTCTAATCATGCAATCAGTCATGAGGAATTTGGGCACCATGGTTGATAGCAACCTGACTTTTGTCCACCATGTTGCTTCCATTGTATGGAAAGATTTCTACATGGCCCACCTCATAAGTAAGGGTATCTCATCCAGGGACAAGGAGGTCATAACATCCCTGTATTCGTCCCTTATAAGGTCCATTACTGAGTACAATGCCCCTTTCAGCATGTACCTCGCAAAGCATATGCAGCAGCTGGAGAGACCACAGAGGCTCTTCACCAGGAGAATCCGGGGCCTCAAAAATCTACCCTACACAGATAGGCTAAAAGCCCTTTCCCTATACTCAGTTTAATATAGACTCTTCAGAGGTGGCCTCTGTCTGGCATACAAGGCAATCTCAGACCACACCTTAATGGGATTGCTGCATATCCACAAGATAAGCTCCACTTGAGTAACCCACATGCATGGCCTCAGCTTGGTCTATGACATCAATAGGACTTGTTGGCGGGACAGATTTGTGTCCCAGAAACTCCCCCATCAGTGGAATAGACTCCTTCTCCATGTCAAGTAGAGTACCTCTTTACTCCTTTTGAAGTGCAACCTGGATAATTGGATGGGAAAGAGAAAATACATCTCTGGGATTCCACCCATGTCCCTGCTGGACAGGGGCATTGGGTGCTGACTTGTATAAACATAGGCTAAACTCTTGGCTAGGCTTATAAGGGCCTTAAGGCCAATATCCTAGTAACTTCCTATGACCCTGTGATCCTATGTGTCTTCCTTTCATTTTCATTATTTTATGTTTTTTAGAAGCAAAAAAGTTATAAAGTCTCGAAAGTGAGGCAGAACAGTTGTCACTGTAGAAAATCCGCTGTGTCAGTTACTGAAATTATCAATACTTTGCTTCTGTGAAGACTGGTGTCTGTAAATCTTAATTTTTCATAGATTTCTCTAAGTCCTCATCTTTCTGAGGTATTTGTAGCTACAGCTGTGAGGCTGGTAGACAAATAACATGTTTGAGGGCAGAATTCCTCAGTGAACTTGACTTCATAGCCCTAGACGAGGATAGGGATGAGAACAGACTGGTGGTTGTGGATGGGCCAGTTCCTGGTCTTAACATGTGATTTGTTTATTTGTTTGTTTATTTTGTGCTCACCTCCCATGCACATATCCTGATCCCATGTCCCAGGACCTACGATCAGACTGCACGTGTTTGTACTCACTCCATGAGAGAAACTGAGCAATCAGTCAGAATCACTTTCGTACTTTTTATAGGAAAACATTTTTGTGGCATCTCCTTTTCCAGAATATCCTCATCCCAATGCATAATGTGTAATGATATGAAGGCAGGCCCATTCAGTTGCTTTCACATTCACAGCCTCATGTGGAGAGTTGTCAAAACCATGTTGCTACTTTACTTATGAAAAAATGTCTCCCAAGCTTTCCCCCTCCCTAACCTAGTGCCTCAATAGGACACCTCCATGCGGTAGAATTACTGTCCCCAAGAGAACAGAGAAGTACTGTGACTGTTGAAGCATCTTCATCCCACCCCCACCCCATCACCCCAGTTAGTCATTTGGCTACTCAAACATGGGTCACTGTCATTTGAGATGGGAGCCTTTTCTTTGCATAACTAACTGTCTCCAGACATGATTTTATACTTGGTTGCCAAAACCTTTACTGCTATGTGCATAGCTAGTTTGTAGACCCTGGATCCTTCCCATCATATTAACAGTATCTAACCCAGAAGCGTAGCTGGGACATCTGGCACCATATGCAATTCTACAAATTGGCTTCCCCAACTAAACTTTGCAAGCAAAAAAAAAAAAACTGTCTTCTCATCTCCCCAAAACAGAAACCAACAAAAAAAGGAAAAGAAAAGGAAGAAAAAAGTTATTCTGAGCTCTGACTGCAAGTTGCTTGCTACAACTAAATCATCACACGTTAAGCGTTACAACTGTAACTTGAAATGCAGTATCAGCATTTGTTTATACAGCAACTCCCGTGCAGCTTCATAAAGCAATGCCAGTGCTGCACTCCCACAACACTGGCACATGCTTGTGTTGGGGAGACCTATTCAATTCATTCTGCCCTAGTTATGACTTTAATTTATATATATATATATATATATATATATATATATATATATATATATAGATATATATATATATGTATATATGGGTCCCCTTCAAATGGTCAATTTTTCAGAAAGTCAACTTTCATATGGCTGAGACCATATGATCGACTTTCAAAAAGCCGACTATGGGGAACCGCTATCTCCATACAGTGAGGAATGGGAAAATGTCCTCTTCTGCAATGTAGTGCGATCTCGGAGTTGGTATATTTACGTTACAGGGGGTGTGGGTGCAAGGGGGGGCTTGCCCCCTGCTAACAGTTGAAAGGTAAGTGTTTGGTGTGTGTTATGTGTTTATTTTACATGGTCAGCTTTTCAAAAGTCGATCATATGGTCTTGGCCATATGAAAGTCGACTTTCTGAAGAGTCGACCATGTAAAGTAGACCCATATATATAGATATATATATATATATATATATATATATATATATATATATATATATATATATATATATATAGGTGTACCTGACAACACCGACACGCTAAAACACCGACAGCGAAATCACCGACACCACAAAACCGAAAGTTCAGAAGCACGAAACATCACATACCCAACAAACCACAATCCCGACCCTCAACAATCAAAACAAATCCCCTGTCCAAAAAGCACACAAACAACACAAGCACACCAAAAACCTTACAAATGTGCACTGAACCTTACATATACAACTATTTATGCACTAAGGTTAACCCAAACCCTAACCCTAAGGTCTGTCACTATTGCACACTCACCTAACCCGCGCCCTAACCTTAACTCACTTAACCCGCCCCTAACCCTACAGACTGTCGCTATCGCACACTTACCTTACCCACACCCTGACCCTAACATCCATCCCTATCGCACACTTACCTTTACATGTCGGTGTTCTCAGCGTCGGGATTCTCAGCTGTCAGTCTTCTCTGTTGTTGATCTTCCGGTGTTGGTCTTCTCGTCATCGGCGTTTCGAGATTTCGGTGTTTTCAGGTAGACCCATATATATATATATATATATATATATATATATATATATATATATATATATAAAAAATGTATGTCACTTCCAAATATTTTCACATTTGCTGTATGCTGTCTCCAGTGCTTCTGAAGACATTAAAGAGGCATACCTTCCCAAACAATTGCCAAGGTACCACATTTGTGTCCTTCCTTTCACCGTTTAGACAAGTATAGACACTGTAACTTATTTCATGCTCTAAACTCATTTTATAACGGCATTTACAACATTCAGAGACTGAGACGGGTCCAGGTTCTGGAAGAGCAAGTGAAAATGATGAGAGGAATTGGCCATCCCCCAAAACTCCCATCTTGGGGAGACTGAAATGCTCCCATCTGCTGTAATATCAGTACCCACAATACCCAGCTTGTTAAACTGCTTCAGATATAGGACTATATCCAAAATATTTCCTGAGGCAGACAGTAGTAGTTTGGCCCTGTTTCTTTGGCGGTCATTATTTTGACTTGTTGAAAGTTATAGACTAGCTGGAACAAATAGTAGCAATATAGTTCTCTGTGATATTTTCAGTGAAATAATTAAAGGAATTTAGGATACAGCATGACTGACTGCAAGGGTCACTTTCCTTTTATGATTTCATGTGCTAAAGATACATCCAAAGCCTACAATGTATTTTTGTCTTTGTGAAATCCTAATGGAAATGTCCTTTTCTTGCTATTTGCCCTTAAGTTACTTGCCTCAAATACTACTATGTTACATCTGACCACAGTTTGCAAGCTAGGCCTGTATTAGGATAGCAAAGGGGATGGGCAGGTTCTCAGGCTAAAGTAACGAAATTACTTCTCTCGATCATTTCCACTGATTATTTGTTAATTCAGTTTTCTAGTATAGCAATAAAGGTACATATTAAAATTCAATCTAAAACTATATTTTTGAAGAAGCTATATTGTATGACATACTTCAAACTGTACATGAGAATTGTTTGTATGAATTAAGAACAGGGCATAACTCCCTGAATATCCTTACGTACCCTGTCATATATGAAACATGCTAAGCTGTACCTTAAGCAAAAAGGTTATGGTCTTTTTTCAACTCCAAATCGCTGCTTGTGTATTTTCAGTTAAAATCCTGCAGATTTTTGATTGCCTCAACTATGCCATTATTGTATCCATAAAAACAAGACCATCCATCTACTGGACACAAACTTAATATAGAACTAGTGTATTATTTTACAAAAGGTAAGTGTTGCAGTCATACTCAACCTCTCAGTGCAAGAAATCTGGACAAAGACAGAAATAATGGGGGGGGACAAAGGACCAAAAATCAGGACACATTTTAAATATTGGTCCTATAAACTTAGAAAGTTACTAATATAACAGGTTTGGAATTATTATGTGTTTTCTGAAGGATTTGAAGACTGAAACTCAAATGAATGTTATTATTTAGTAATGTTTAGTTACTTCAGTCCTGGATGATTTTCCAGATAACTAAAAATATAGGCAAAAATCTGGACAGTATGTGAAAATCTGTACCGTTGAGAGATATGGTTGCAGTTTTAAAAACTACTTTGTCACCTTAAACTTTCCATCTTGTGCATTCTGGCAGAAAAATACTTTAAATAATGTAAGCCATAACATAGCATCACACAGCAAAGCATGACCTAGACAACAGAATGCATGAGAAAGATAACAGCATGCTTAGAGTTGTAACATCTCTGATAAAACAGAGGGTAATACCCAAACATATATTCACATACTTCCTTCAACCAAGGACTCATAGTTAGTGTTCTTCTAAAGTGGAAAATTGTTTTCTAAATGCTGAAGCTTTTTTATTAAAGTGTCACTATCTGTGGTCAGACCACTCTGACTGGGGCATCTGTAGTTTATGTCCCTGTGTGTGATGGTGCCTAGCAGACTGGACAATATGCTGACTTTGCATTATCGGGGCTATGCATTGTCTGTGTTTGTTAAGAAACAAATCAAGCATGGAGATAGTGGCTACCAGCAAAGCCACTGAGTTCAAATGATTTCTACACAGTTGGCTATTTCTTTCTTTGCAGTAGTAATACAGCTTACAAGCTGAGTTTACTTCATGACACTATAAAAATACATGCATCAAGGGAAATTCATTTGACAGACTGTAATTCTGAAGAATGGATTAGACAGAGAATATCAAAGCAGCCTGTCTTGGCCAAATTATTTCTTTCCACTGATAATGTTTTTGTGTGTGTGTGTGTGTGTGTGTGTGTGTGTGTGTGTGTGTGTGTGTGTGTGTGTGTATAAAAAATGTTTGTGTGTGTGTGTGTGTGTGTGTGTGTGTGTGTGTGTGTGTGTGTGTGTGTGTGTGTGTGTATAAAATGTTTTTGTGTGTGTGTGTGTGTGTGTATAAAATGTTTTTTGTGTGTGTGTGTGTGTGTGTGTGTGTGTGTGTGTGTGTGTGTATAAAATGTTTTTGTGTGTGTGTGTGTGTGTGTGTGTGTGTGTGTGTGTGTGTGTGTGAAAAGCTCTGAATGGTGATGTCTAGCCATATTACCAGCCATGATACTACAGTTACATTTACTTCTCTGTGCTAATCAGATTCTCTTCTTCAATACTTACAATTTCTAAGCCTTTCTGAGAAATAAATGTTTATTTCCAAATTGTTTTAAAACTGTAGTTAGGAAAATATGTATGATATTTTAAACTATTTTGAATAATGGCAGTAAAACCTGGATTTTTCCAGCTCTTATTTTGCAGGAGAATTTGAATGTGAAGATACGAATGGGTGGGGGTCAAGGGAGCATATCCTAATATTCTAGCTAGGCCCTTTGTAGGGAGCCTTATGTTTTACTTCCTCTGTTCCAGCATCTTTGTACTCCATTACATCCTTTTTGTTTGCTACTACCTCATACAATGTATTCTAGGCTTATTAATAATGGTTGTGACTTCCTGATGTTTTTTTCCTTGATCTTCCTGTCATTCTGTCTAAGCATGCAGTTTTTCTCAAACTGTATATCCTTGTACTGTTACCATTAAATCTCACACAAACACACAGACACACACACACAGACACACACACACACACACACACACACACACACACACACACACACACACACACACACACTCGCGCGCGCACACACATGCACACACACATGCACACGCACACACACACACACACACACGCACACACGCACACACACACACACACACACACACACACACACACACACACACGCATTCACAAAAAATATCTCTTGATTTTTCCTGATAAACTATCTGTAGTTGGTGTTGACTAATCTACCATTTATAATGTCATCTTATTTGTGATATCAGTATGATATTGAGTCATTTCAGATATGACATCATAAATGGGTGAAGGCTTGATTACTAAATAGTGGATTGGGGTTCAGTTAGGGACCCTGACACCATAGGAGTTTGCTGAGAAGACAGAAGTGTGATGAAATGGAAAATGCTCACTTCCCAGATTGGGGGGGGGGGGGTTCAGGGGGATATTTCCAGGTATGTACCCTCCCTACAATTTCTGATGGACACCGAAGATAGATAGAGATGTATAATTTCAAAGGGGGGAGTGATTAGAGTACCATTATTCAAAGGCGTGAGTAACAAGCCTTCATACTGCACTACTGCATGCCCGCCCCTCAAGACATAGTTGGATGACAGTGGGCGATGGTAAGACAGATATCTCAAAAATCTCCTGGCTAGTAGAATAACAGAGAGGTAGGTGTCTGGCAGCTATTTGGCATCTGTTTCTTCATGGTGTTTTGGGAGAGAAGTAACCCTCAGGAAAAAAAGACATTAAAAATAACACTTCATTCCTGATCTCTGGCTGAATGGTCTTTACTGAAATGATATGTATTCCACTGAGAACAGGCTTAAATTACTATCCAACCCCAATATGATATCTACCATAAATATGCTAAACAGTAAATGCTCCTCTGACCTGTTTAACTGTTAACTCTGCGCATACTTTTCAGTATTCCTGTCATGTTGTAAATATATTAGTATGGATTTTTATGGAGTTTTCTGTTCTGTAAAAGTCTGTGCCAGTTGGTAAAAGGTCATGCCTGAAAAGGGTCTTTAGACCAATGCACCTATCCAGTTACAAACTTAAATAAACTAAACAACCAAAAAGCACTCAACCACTTGCATCATTTTTTCTTTAGTGTGCCTCACTAAAATCCACTATCTATTTCTTTTTACTCATCTAGAGGCTGGATTCATAAAGGTTATCACAAAGTGACACTATATGTACACTTTGTTTATAATTTTTGAATTCAAGAACATTCCTACCACAATGCTTGAGCTGTCTACACATAGTATACAATTTGTGGTAACCTTTATTATGTAATCATTTATTTAACATTTGTTTGCTAGGATAGTTCGACTGGACAAGTGTCCATTTTCAGTGGAGTCCTGGGAAGAAAAACTCCATAAGTTTACAGAGAAAAGAAAAAAATGACAAAATAGACATTACAGAGTAGTAACAGACAGACTGTAGACTTTACAATCATTAGTATACAATAAGAAGATAGCCCCCCTTTTGGTTGAAAATACAAGTGTACAAAATATACAATGAGAGTAGATAAGAACCTGGTAGAGCATTGCAAGACATTTTACAACTGAATAATTGTATATAAATATTTAAGTTTCCATGTATACATTTAAGCAAATATACATGTAAGAGCATACACACACACACACACACACACACACACACACACATATATATATATATATATATATATATATATATATATATATATATATATATATATATATATATATATATGTTATTGCACACACGCATGGATAGGTATAGTGAGAGTGTGTTGTTTGTGTTGTCCAGGACAGATGGGGTGTAGAAATAGTGAGTGGATGAGGCTTCAGGGGGTCAATTACAGTTGCATAGATGGTTGGTGAAGAGGTATGTTTTAAATAGGCTTTTTAAGGAGTGTGTGGAGTTTTGTAGTTTGAGGTCAGGGGGAAGTTTGTTCCATAATTTTGCTATTACATGGGCAAATAGTGATTCCCCAGAGTTGTTTTTGCATGTGATGGTTTAGATTAAGGCTTGTTGGAGGACCGAAGTTGTCTATTTGAATTGTAGAAGTTCAGCATGACAGTCAGGTCAGGGGTTTTCTCGGGATAGTACAAAATTAGAAGAGCTAGGCTGAGTTGATGGTACCTTAATAGGTTCGGAAATTCAAGTCAGTGCAAGGCTTGTAGAGAAAGGCTGTGGTGGGATTGTGATTTGGCATTGGTAGCAAATCTAGCGATTTTGTTGTAACAGATGGAAAGTTTATCAAGGTCAGTTTTATAAAGATTAGTTAGAATTGGGGATGCATAAAGTAGAGTAGATAGGAGGTGGGTCCTGGCTATTGCAATTTGAGATTCGGTGGTTAGATAACTTTTACAATGATAGAGGGAACCTAGCTTTTTGTGGACTTTAGTGATGGTTGTCGATATGTGCTTTGTGAATTTGAGTTGCTGGTCAATGGTAACTCCTAGGAGTTTAGCCTCAGCGACAGGGGGGGTGATTTCGGTTTTGTTGGCGGAGAGTATAGGGAAGGTAGGGGTGCTCGTTTTAGTACATTAGTTGTGTTTTCTTGGGATTTAGTATGAATTGTGAGTTGTTAAGACAGTTCTCTATTTCAGAGGCTTCTTGGGCTTTTTGTTGGAGAATTTGGATGTTGGGTGCAGAGCATATGAGAGTTGTGTCGGTACCGTATTGGACTATGTCGGCTTTAGATGTAGCTGAGTGGAGTTGGTTTGTGAAGATATTGAAAAGAAGGGGTCCTAGGACTGATCCTTGTGGCACACCTAAGGAGGTTAAGAGTGGGAGGATAGAGAGTTATGCCATTTGACGGATTGTTGGTGGTTATCTAAATAGCTTTTAAACCAGAGTAGGGTGGGGTTGTTAAGGTTGAGATCATAGAGACAAGACAGTAGCTTATTATGTGAGACTGTGTCAAATGCCTTGGATAAATCTAGGAAGGTAGCTGAGACTAATTTACCTAGATTCCTGTCGGAGTTTATAGCATTGGTGAATTTGAGTAGGGCAGTGGTGGTGCTGTGGGATGGGTGAAATGTGTGTTGGGCTGAGGAAAGAAGGCTGTTGGAGCGGAACTGGTGATGAATACATCTTACTAGGATCTTAGAGAGGGGTGTGAAAATTGCAGTTGGTCAATAGTTGGAAAGGTTTAGGGAGGAGCTACCTTTGTGGAGTGGTATGATATATGAGGTTTTCCACAGGGATGGAACAGTGTGTTCGGTGATGGATCTATTTATTAGAAGTGGAATGGGATAGGCTATAGCTCTGGATCCAGTTCTGAGGTATTCGGCAGGAAGGTTATCAGCTGCAAGGGTGGTTGGTTTGAGTTTGGCTAGGAGTTTTTGGATAGTTGAGGTAGGAACAGACTTAAGTGTGAAAGGTTTGGTATTGATTTGGGCCTGCGGTGTTTGTGGGGTGTTAGAGGAAGCAATGTTGATTAAGAGTTTGAGTATTGAGGAGTTGAAATAGTTATTAAAGCTGGAGGCTATGTCCAGGTCTGTACCTGTTATATTGGGGGCGGGAGTGGTGGTTCTTCCGGGCTGTAGGATGTTAATTATTGTTGTCCAGAATTATTGTGGTTTGGTGCTGTATTTGTTTTGTTGTGTGATACAGTAATTTTGTTTATCGAGCTTAACCTGCTTTTTTGCTTTGTTCCAGATATTGTGAAAGATTTGCCTAGGTGCGGGTGATCTGGTGTGGTGTGTTCTGTTCTGGTGTGATCTGGTGTGGTGCGAGATTTTCCAGGCTTTATCTCTGGCTCTAAGTTGAGCTTTTGTGGTTTTCTGGAGCCAAGGGGTGGGGTTGCTACGTATACTGATAGTTTTATGAATCTGGCCTCAAGTTTCCTGGTCACCTCATTTCAATCTTAATACAATATTCTTAACTTTCCTCTCCAATTACCTCTGATATTAAGTTCCAAAGGACTTCCTGATATCCAGAAACATGTACTTTTAACAGTTTACTCTTGTATATCTTGGAAATGAACCAGTCTTAGAAAGAGATCATACTGGGGATTGGCAGAATTATGCTTTGAGAAGGCATTATTTAAGAAGATGAAGAAAAACTCCAGTGGCCTGCCACCAGAACTTTTCTAGAGATAGAGGTGAAGCTAAGAGTTGTGTAATTTTTCACAACTTTCTCACATATGACTTTGTACATGGAGACTACGAGGTGTACAGTTTGTCAACTCTTTCTCACATATAAAGAAAAAGTTTACCACTCCAGCTGTAGCCAAAAATCAGACTCCCGAATGTAGTAACAGTATACAAAAGAAAAGGCATATAATATTAGTCTGCTTAAAAAGTGTCTTTTCTTGTTTAATATGAACCAATTTTGGTAATATATTATATTATTTGACCAACTAATGTATTTCCTAAGGTAACTGCTTTTAGTTTTTTTTAGCGTGGTTATAACATTGTTATAGGATTTTAATAATTAACTGGAAGGGTTAATTGGGAGAGTGTTCCTATATAAGGATGTACTATTGTATACATACACAGTTCTGATGAAGTCTTGATTGATGAAAGCGCTTGACTGTGGTTCCTTTGGGATGTTTTCTTGGATGCATTTTTCTCAACTGTTTTTTTAATTCATATTTTTGATTTTATTTGACTTGTGGAATTAAAATACTGTTACTACATTTGAGAGTCTGGTTTTTGGCTACAGCTGGAGTGGTAAACTTTTTCTTTGTGGTCTTTGTATCACTCTGACACCAGAACTTGTTATTGGTCTTTCTCACATATACCTCTTTACACGTTGAATAAGCACCACTTTAGTTTCTAGGAAGACTGTACACTTCCCCCAGCAGTTCATTGGATAGGATTATTAAAGCTTTTAGCAACCAGAAAGGCAACATATATCCCTTTAAATAGTGGAAAATTACTTGTCTAGATACAGTTTATGTGCTTTGTTGATGAGTAAAAGAAATAAAATAGAAAATAAAAAATTTCTAAACTCCTGAGTGACTTTTTTTTGCATTTTGAATTGTTTTTCCTCCCAGCTGGGAGGCGTTAGAGATGGGGAGTAAGCTGGGGGTAGTGTGAATCTAGTACTAAACTTATCTGGTACTACAAATGCAATTGCCTCTGTATCCAAAAAGATACAATACTAGGGAATAACTCACTGCAGTAATTAGTATGTGAAGATTCCAAACACAGTTAAGAAGGCCTTATGATTACTTTTGCATGAGATGGTGATATTTACTTTACACTTGACTTTGCAGGATTTTTATCTTATGTCTGATTTTTTGCATACTATTTAGAGACTGCTCTTAGAAAGATAGAAAGATGTGACATTATTTTATTCCTTAGAGGTGGACATTTTTCTTTTATTACAGAGTTTGTTGTTAGCAAGTGTCTACCACAGAGCCTAATTTTTGAATTTACCTTTGTACTTTTGGTGAATGGGGAAAGATGCCTCAATGAAGGGATTCGTGTAGGAATAAAGGTCAGTGGTGGAAGCAGCTGCTTTAACTGCTGAGTCATCTGGGGGGAAGGGCTTTTATATTTCATTATATCATCAAAGAGCATTAGCAAATTTGGATTAGAGAATTCTTTGAATGTGGTAATGTTAGAAACGATAAATCTGTGTTTCAGTTCAACTCAATACTACGTAACACCACTTCTGAAACACAACAACACCACCACAAAATGCTGAATGATTTATATTAAATTTCAAAGACTGTAGAGGTGTTAAGAGTTTCAGCAGTGGAGCTGGTTTCAGAGTTGTCGTGTAGTGGAACTGTTTGCTGTGGAATTGTGGTGATGTTGTTGTGTTTCAGAAGTGGTGTTACGTAGTAATATGGTAATGTTGGTGGTTCTAGTCTTGTGCTGGTTGCGCAAGGAAAAATATGATGGCGTAAGGTATGATTTGGTCAATGAGTAAGATGACTTTAGGGGGTCATATGGTAGAAGATATTATCTGGAACATGGAATTGGCATTAAAAAAATAGAGGAAACATTGTGAGTGATTGTTAGTGGTGGTGGATGTTCAATGATCTATGGACAGGTAGTTACAATCTCCTAGGAAAATCCTGTTTGGTTAGTTACGGACTCAGACTGACTTGGGTAGATATCGTGGGTAGCAGGATATATGGAAGGGGTTCGATAATGAGCAACGATATGCTGCATTGGTTTACTGACACTAAGATGATTAGGAGTTCAATGTCATTATCTTGGGGGATTTGTAAGGTAATGGAGTTACAGATGAACATGGATGTGTCCTCACCATTTCTAGAAGACCTGAGTAAATGATAGGCCTAAACCCAGCTCTATGTGGCAGCAAATTGGCCAGCCACACTTTTCTGTGTGGTGGAGGGGGGGGGTGAACTCTAACTTGCATAACTACCGAAAATGCATTGTCACCTACAAAATGTGAATCTGTCTCTTTCTTCCCCAACAAGGTCATTGCCATTCAGTCTGCTCTTCTACCATTAGACCCCATAGGCGCAGCCTTAATTCCATCCTGTCCATGTCCAACTGCATGGATATTTGATATTCCTGAGTCTGATGAGTTCATGACTACTGTCTCAACATTGACACACTAGAAGCTATATTCCACTGATTATCCCAGGCCCTCCCCCAAGATACACTCATACTAGAAGATTTTAATATCAACTGGTCCACATCTATCTCTCCGCTCCTCACCACTCCCATAAACACATATGACTTTACTCAACTAATCTAAACCCCTACCAGAACTGATAAATCCTCCAAGAAAGAATCCATTCCAGACTGGATTCTCACCAATCTGCCTACTCAATCCTACAACTCTGGGACACTACCTGACAGTCTCAGTGACTACCAGTCTACTTAAAAACCTTCTCTCTAAAACAAATATGCTGTACAAAAAACTTCAAATGCCAAGACCTCATAACTGCTTTAAATCACTGTAACTGGTCACCCCTCTTAAACCTCTCCTTAGACAAAGCAGTGGATTAGTTCAACTCTACTTTCCTAAATATACTCGATCAGCTTGCCCCAACTAGAGCAATAACAACAAAATCCAACTATGCCTCCTGGCTTACCAAAAATACCCAGCGCCTCCTAAAATAGAGACATAAGGCATGGGAAACATGGCGGCAAAACAAAACCATCCAAAATAGGCAAAACTACCTTGAGCTAAGAAACAAGTCCAAAAAACAAATAAGAATTAACAAGTGGAACCACTACTCTGAGGTACAGGCCAAGCACAAAACAAACCCTCAAAAAGTTTGGGCAGCCATAAATAAAATACTACAGCCAGGGAAAACAACTACCTCTTCCCCTAACATTGACACCTCCTCTAGCAGCACAGCAACACAATTTAATGATCTGATAAACAACAGTTCTCCTAGAACTCAAACAAATCCCCCACTAGAGGTAGCAACATCCTTGACCTGGTCATTACTAACATGGGCTACCGTTGCTCTACACCAATAGTCAACTCCTCCCTGGTTGGATCCGACTACAAACTAATCACCTTGTAAATCTACATCCCTCCCACCCCCCCCCTCAAAGGTAACCACAATGAAAATCTTCTCCAAAGCTAACTTTGGGCTCCTAAAAACAGAGGTGGCTAACTTCATGGCACCCATGCAAATGGAGAATAGTTGCATGACCGCCGAATCATACACCAATGCACTGTATGAACATGTACACAAATTCATGGATCTCGGCATACTCAAAAGAACCAAGACGCTCTCCTCCAAAATAGGAAGTGAATCTGGTGGTTCTCTGCCATAAACAAACTCTACAACAGAAGGAAGAAACTGATACAGAATAAGGTGAAGTCCCAAGACTGTAAAAACTCCCTTAACAGCCTCAACAAAAAGTTGAGATCCCTCATCAACTCCTCTAAAGCTAGCTATGAAAACAGAATTGCAGCAGATAGTAAAGACAACCACAAGGCCTTCTATAGTTATGTAAAGAATATCCACGGCAATACCCAGATTTGCTCTCAGCTACTGCACAATGTTACCTCCTATACCGAGCCAACAGATATTGCCAATATACCGGCTGACAGATTCAGTGCAAACTTTACCCCCCCCAAAGGACCAATCATAATACCAGTAGATTGCCAGGCATCCAGTATACCTGTTGCACAGGTTAAAACAGCACTGTCCAAGGTAAAAAATACAGCTTCCATGGAACCTGACAATATCCCTGGCTGTGTTCTACATGATCTACAGAGTGAACTGGCACTTCACCTATGTGCCCTGTTCAATCACAGTCTCACCTCAGGCTTTTTCCCTACCGAATGGCACACTGTTACAGTCATCCCTCTCCACAAAGGAGGAGTGACTACAGACCCTGGGAGCTATCGCCCTATTAGCCTGACAAGTCTGATATGCAAAGCTATGGAATGCATCATCATGGACTTAATAAACAAGGTTATAAGGAATCTCCAAACTCTGGATCCCACACAGTTTGGTTTTGTGAAGGGTAGATCATGCCTGCTCAACTTGGTTGACTTCTTTGAGTCAATCACCACAGCTGTGGATGAAGGCAAGGTGGTTCATACAGCCTACCTTGATCTGGCCAAGGCCTTTGATACCATTCCCCACTCAGGAATCATAGAAAAACTCACTAAGCTAGGCATCAACTCCTATATCACTAGGTGGGCTGCAAACTGGCTCACAGATAGAACCCACAGTGTGAAAGTAGCTGACTCCAAGTCAGACTGACGACCAGTCATGAGTGGATTCCAACAGGGATCGGTCCAGGGTCCTCTCCCGTGTGGTATCTACTTCTCAGAAGGCCAAGCCAACATGAAGGGACTCTGGATGACAAAGTTTGCAGACAATTGCAAGTTGGAAGCCATTATTAACTCCCCAAGTGATGTTGACAACCTACAGAAAGGCCTCACTGAGACCAACGACTGGTGTCAGAACCAGGGCCTTAAGCTCAATGCCAAAAAATGTGTTATCATCCCCCTTGGGAAAAACTCGATTCCCTTGACTTACCACATCAATGGTAGTCCACTGAACACAGAAGGCGTTATAAGAGATCTGGGAACACAGGCTGACAGCAACCTCTCCTTCAACCACCACATTGCCACTGTGGTCAGAAATTCCTTCTATGTGGCACATCTCATTACTAAGGGTTTTTCATCCAGGAAGAAAGACGTCATTGTGTCCCTCTACTCTTCCCTCATTAGGCCAGTCATCGAGTACAATGCCCTATTTGGGATGTACCTCACTAGACACCTGCAACAACTGGAGAAGCCACAAGAGCACCTCACAAAGAGGATCCTAGGCCTTAAACACTTGTCCTATATGGGCAGACTAAAAAAACTCCAACTATTCTCTGTCTCATACTACCTACTTAGAGCTGATCTCTGCTTGACTTACAAAGCCATGTCTGACCCAGCTCTGTTAAAAATGCTACATGTAAAGAAATCCGAATCCCTCCACGCCACATGCTCCAGAGACCTCAACCTTATTACCACAATCAACAAAACATGCTGGACAGACAGGTTCCTAACCCAGATACTGCCCATGCTATGGAATAGACTTCCCATACATGTTAAACAGAGCAACTCACTGGCACACTTCAAGAGAAATCTTGATGAGAGGATGAGAAATAGAAAATTCACCCTGGGGATCACTCCAGTGGCTCTACTCGACAAAGGCACTTGCAACTAAGGTCAGGTGGCATGGTGCCAAGGTAATCCTATGGGCTAGGCTTGTAAAGACTGCAGGGCCATTAGCCTAGTACACACTTATGAACCTATGAACCACCAATCTTTGACCAAAAACAAAACTAAAGGTCACTACCCTTGTGGCTGATAGACTCGCAGGTGAATTCCTCAAGACTGCTGGCAAAACGATCTCTTATCCAGTATCCATACTAATAAACAGGTCATTTGCTGAACAACATATACCATCCCTCTGGAAAATCTCTCATATAATACCAGTACACAAAGGCAGTGATTTTACTGACTTAACTAACTACCTTCCAATTGCCATACTATCCCCCCTTTCCAAAATCCTTGAAAAATGCATTCACTCCCAAATATTATGCTACCTACTAACTAATAATCTCCTTGCTGAAACACAGTACAGATTCTGCCCAAATCATAGTACCATTACTGCCCTTATCATATTCTCCAATACCATAAATCAGGAACAAAACAAAGGTAATCTTGCTGTATACTGTATATACCTCTCCAAAGCCTTTGACATGGTTTCCCATTCCAAACTACTAACCATACTCTCAGAAGTCAAACTTCACAACTCCACACTATCATGGTTCAAAGATTATCTCTCAAACTGTCAACAAGCAGTAAAATGGGAAAACACCCTATCTCCCCTTTTCTCTGTAAACTTAGGTGGTCCACAGGGATCCCTCCTTGGACCCCTTCTCTTCACCATATTCACCAAATACCTACACAAGGCTAACCTCCATGGCAACCTGCTCCAATATGCTCCACTATGCCCATAGCCGGCCTTAGGCATAGGCCAACTAGGCGGCTGCCTAGGGCGCCACTCTAGCAGGGGCGCTTTTCCAGTATTATTTGGTGTAGGTAAACCAGGATGGGGGCAACGAGTGGTGTGGTGGGAGCGCTGTGGAGCCAGTTTGCCTAGGGCAATAGTTGACCTAAGGCCGCTCCTCAATGATTTTATGCTAATATCCTCTACCCCATCACTCCAATAATTACAACAAATCACCCAAGAATCCCTTTTAGCAGTAGAAAAATGGCTTTCTGACTTACAACTAATACGTAACCCTAAAAAACCCAGCTATTGATATTCCATCCCTCTAAGGCTACTGACCCAATTCCATTATTTAAAATAATATGCTCCAACAATATGCCCATCATATCTGTTGCCCAAACCAAACTACTAGGAGTAAAATCATAGATCATAACATGAAATTCAACAAAATGTAGCTCAAACCATCACAAAGGTTCGCAAAAACTAGGTACCCTCTATAGATGCAAAAATTACCTAACCTCTCAGGTTCATTGCAAGAACCTACCTACTCTCCATAGTACTGCATGCCTCCCCAGTACTAGCCAATATAAACAAAGGTGACCTAAATAAACTATCTGCTATAACAAAATAGTAGATTTCACCACTGACTCATCTTACAGACCCTACCAGTGCCAATGCCTTAAAAAGCCTATCCTGGAAAGAATTATTAAACCTGCTAACTTTCAACCAACTTACTTTCACCTACCAAGTCCTCCATAACCCCCCCACCAAAAAAAAAAAAAACAGCCCTACAGGGACTACTACACCACTATGCCAGTAATCATCCACTAAGAAGTACCATTATTGAATCTCCAAATAATGTGGATACTCTACAAAAGGGCCTTACAGAAACAAATGCTTGGTGCCAGGGCCATGGGCTCAAGCTTAATGCCAAGAAATGTATAGTTATCCCCGTTGAGAAAAAACATGTACCCGTGAATTACCACATAGGTGGCAGTACGCTAAACACCGAAAGTGTGATAACAGACTTAGGGACACAGGTGGACAGTGGTCTCACCTTCGATAACCACATCGCCACAACAGTCAGGAAATTTTTCTATGTGGCACACCTCATCACTAATGGCTTTTCATCGGTCTGCATAAGACATATTACTTACATTTTGTATTCTTTTAGTGAGGACATTGCAGTTGATGGATATGCCTGCTTACATACATACCAAAGAGGGCATTATACTCAATGATAGGTCTGATGGATACCGAATACAGTGAAACAATGACTTCCTTGAACTTAGATGCCATACCTTTGTTTATAAGTTGTGCAACATAAAATGATTTCCTCACCACTGTAGACACATGATGATCAAAGCCTAGATTACTATCTATGTGTGTTCCTAAGTCCCTGACTACTGGGTCAACTCTAAGGGGTGTGCTGTCAATGTGATAGTTACCAGGGATGGATGACTTCCCAAAGGATACTATTATGCATTTCTTGGCATTTCGTTTTAGTCCATGACTCTGACACCAGTTGTTTGTCTGTGTCAGCCCCTCCTGCAGAACATTTGTGTCAGTGTGAGATTCAATGACAGCTCCTAATTTGCAATCATCTGCAAATTTAGTCAGCCAGAGACCACTGACATTGGCCTTGACTTCTGAGAAGTAAATGACAAAAAGGAGCGGTCCAAGGACTGATCCCTGAGGGACTCCACTTGTAACTGGCCTCTTTGTAGAGGTGGACTCCCCAATTCTAACTTCCTGGGTCCTGTCAGTGAGCCAGTTGGCTAAATACCTGGTGACATATGGGTTTGTAATTAACCTCTTGAGTTTGTCAACAATTCCCGAGTGGGGTATTGTGTCAAATGCCTTGGCCTAGTCAAGGTAGGCAGTGTGAATGATTTTGCCCTCATCCGTTGCTTTGGTGTCCTTCTCAAAGAAGTCCACCAGGTTGATTAGGCATGATCTGCACTTGATGAAACCAAACTGGGTTGGATCCAGTGTCTGGAGGTTTACTATATCTCTACTGATCATCTCCATGATAATTCTTTCCATGGCTTTACATATAAGACTAGTGAGACTTATGGGTCTGTAGTTTCCATGGTCTGTAGATGGCCCTCCTTTATGCAGAAGGATGACTGTTGCCTTTCTCCATTCATGATGCATGAAGCCTGTTTGGAGGCTACAGTTAAATAGTAATTCTAGAGGCCCTGATAGGTCATGTTTCATGCTATTTAGAAGAGATCCTAGGATATTGTCTGGGCCCATTAATGTAGTGTTCTTGGTCTTAGAGAGAGCATTAAGGACCTGTTCCCTAATAATAGTAGGGGGAGTTATATTTGATATTTCCTGAGAGAAGGTTGAGGGGGAGAGAGGAGTAAAGTTGGAGCTGAATTTATCAGCCAAGAAGTTTGCTATATCTTCTGGCTTATTATAGGTTGCTCCATTTACAATGAGCTCTGCACACAATTGTGTATTGCCTTTGAGGTTGCAGACATAGCTAAAGAATGCTTTGTGGTTGTCCTTGGCCTCAGAGGCCAAACTTACCTCACATTTGGCTTTGGTAGAATTTGACCTCTGAGTTGTTTGTTTAGTTTAATGAGAGTGCTTTTATCCTGCTGGGTGTTGCACCTCCTTATTTTTGCCGTGATTTTCTTCCTCTTGTTATACCACCAATTGATTTTGTGATTCCACCAGGGTGGCTTGTTTGTGAGTTACTTCTGTACTTCTTCCTGGTAGGTACAGCTGCCTCTATGCAGCTGTTATCATGTTTGTACAGGGTTTCTGTGAACAGTTCTGCATAGGCAGACGTGTTCTCAGGGTTTATAGGGGCTTGAAATTTTGCCAGGTTCTCACTTAATAGCAGAAGGTTAGCCTTAGAGTAGTTCCTGAATATTCCCGGTTTCGCTGGGGGTCCAGGTTTTATTTTTACTTCAAAGGAGACCATTTTGTGGTCTGACCTTACCAGGGAAGGCATTACAGTAGGGGTTGTGCAGCACTCTCCCATATTAGTCAGGACAAGATCCAGTATGGTTGCACCCCCGGTTGGTGTATTGACTATCTGGTCTAGGGAGTTTGTGTTTATAAAATCCAGGAATCTCTGTGCATCTACGTTTGATGCCATATAGGATTCCCAGTTCATAGCGGGGTAATTAAAGTCACCCATGAATACGGTATTGGGTTGGATAGTTGGTGTTTCTAATAAGTTTAAATACATGGTATGGGTTTCCTGGGTCATAAAGGGGGACCTATAGCTTGCAAAGAAGTGGTATTGGATTTTACCTATGGTGATTTGAACATGGAGCAGCTCAAGTGCATTGTCCTGTTTGACCAGCCTTGAAGTATATTTATTTTTGATGTAAATAGAGACACCTCCACCTTTAGTCCCTACCTGTAAAGTAGCTGGTCTAAATGTGTGGAAATCATTATAACCCTGCACTGTTGGTGTGCTGTCTGCGGCTTTAAATCATGTCTCAGAGACTGCATTCTCTAGGGTAAAAGGAGCTTCCAGGGAGTGGATTTTTTTTGTTTAGGCTCTTAAAAACATCTCCAGAATTAAGTATTTCTTGTTCCAAGATGATCTCTTGGTAATAGTTCATATTTTAATTTCTTACAGGCTGGACTATTACAGTGCTCTTTACCTGGGACTTGCCAACAGTGAACATGACCATTTACAGAAGGTGCAGAACTCTGCTGTCAGATTACTTACCGGTACAAGTCATTAGTGGAGTACTTAGAAAAGCTCCACATAATGATGGGTGAGATTTAGAGGTTGAGATCTGTATTAGATGACCAGGGAAAACAGACTGAAGAGGAGAAGGAATCTGAAGATAGCTGACATACCATTGCAGATATGAGATAAGGACTCAAATAACTGTATTAAAAACTTCATACTCCAGACATTGTAACACCCAAAGGGCTGGACCTTACTCTAGGACAGATACACAACTACATAGTAAAGACCACTGCAGAACATCCTATATAAGTTGCATGCATTTTGCACAGATTTTGTGTCTTTCAGCTTTTCTCGGTTAGGGGTCGCCACAGCAGAACTCCGGTCCACTAATGATTGGCAGTAGATTTTTACATGCTGGCTTGCCGGGCCTAACGCACAACCTTCAATGAAGGAATGACCATTCATGCATATCGCCACACAGAAGACGCTCTAACTGAGAATCGAACGGGCAGCGTCTAACTGTGAGGCGACAATGCTACCGCAGCACCACCACCGCAGTGATGCATTTTTGCACAGATTAATGGCTAAATTCATTATGTTACATCCTTGTCCCCTTTAGGCACATCTGGTCACTTAGTTTTTGAATTCTCCTTGGATTTGAATTGGCATAGTACTGACCATGTGTGACATTACTGACCCTATAAATTGCAGTAAGGTTATTGATATAGTTGATTCCAATAAACACATTCATGATCCTTTTTTCTTGTAGAGTTTATTGAAAACTAAATGTCAAAACATTCTGAATACATGTAAACAGATTGTTGTGGGTAATCCTAAATATATTAAACCATGGCAGTGGAATAAAAGGTTAACAGAACTATTAAGAAAGAAAAGAAAAAAATAGGACAGAAAACAATATGCTAAGATTCATAATATTCACTTTGACTATTTACCAGTTTTTTTCTCTTGTCCTTCAGGGATCAGCATTGGGACTGTTTGCATTTAATACAGTATTTTCAACTATGCTTAGGAACAATAAATTTGGGCTTACAAGTATGCTAATGATAGTAAAATTGGATTTATACTGCAAAATAAAAGTGATGCTGACAATCTTAAAATCTATTTATAGTCCATAGGCAATTAGGCACAAGACATAGGTTTTAGATTTAGCTTTGACAAATGTAATATTATGTACTTCACTAATAAAATACAAAGGTACCCAATAAACAACTTCAAGAGGTTACAGAATACAAAGATTTGGGTAGTACATTAATTTCAAGTTTATCTTTTAATACTCATATCAAGGTTATCTGTGCGAAAGCCACTAGATACATGGATTTTATAGGTTCATAGGTTAGTACTAGGCTATCTGCACTTGGAAGCCATTTTTTAAGCCTAGCCAATTATCCCTTGTGAAACTCAAACCCTACACCTTGTGTTTGTAAGGCAAACACCTTAACCGTTAGGCCACCCTACCAACCCCTCTGTTAAGCCACCCTCCCAACCCCTGGTTTTCTGCTAAGGAATGTTACTACAAGAGATGAACACTGTTTAACTGTTATGCTTATAACTATATAACACCAACTATTGAGTACAACTCATACTCTGTATATACTAAGAAAATAGTCTCTCTAAGTGATCTAGATTACAGTGTAAGATGTAAACATTTAAATGTATTTACATTTCATTATAGACACATTTGTGGTAGCCTACAGAATATTTCATGATCCTAATTTACAAATTATATTTTATATTAAAGTGTATAGGAAAAAAAACTCAGATAGTAATATGAAGTTTTTGATACAATCTGGAAAAACTGGGGTGAGACACTCACACATTCCTGTTAAAATTACTCATCTTTAGAAATTACCTTTTCCTGTACAACATGATGCACTGGCACACTTCAAGAGAAAGTTGGACTCTTGAGTGGTCGATAAGGTATATGTTTCACGTCATTACTGCCAAGTATGCCTCCAGGCATTTCTGCGGTTACCTCCTACTGCACCTCTAGGCATCAAATATTGGTTGTTCATATTACCGTTATTAATTCCAAAAGCATGCTACATACAAGGTATCAGAATGTTTTATCTTAAAGCATACATGATGGCAAACACAATTTTATTGATATTTGACCGCTGTCAAGGAGTATTTGTTAGAGCTGTTAAGGTGATATCATTTTTTAAAGGCTCAAGCCACACCCACACACTCTAAAGAGCTGTACTGGAGAAAATGAGTTAAAAAGTCTGTGCTTCTAGGTGGCCTTTTGGTCTGAGCACTGCATTACTGAATGTATGAACGTATGAATTTAGGGCACATAAACAACATGGCTCTAGTAATGTTAAGCAAGCACTTAATAAAGTATGTAGACAATTGACGAGTGTAATTAAAACAACTAAGACTGCATATGAGGACTTGTGATAAAGTGTTTTATAGTTAATGGTGCAAACAACATCACCAACAGAGTGGGTCCAATTTCTAATGAGGGTGCCTTTATTAGTAATAGCGGTGAAGTAGCAGAAATTCTGAATAAAAATTTTATGACACTTGTATCAAACAACATGATCCCACAAGTTAAATCTTTAACTTTTGATATTTCTCCAATAATCAAGAAATAAATGCTAAGGAAAGTAGCCGACTCCAAATCCAGCTCCAGACAAGTGACAAGTGGAGTACCTCAGGGTTCAGTCCTGGGACCGCTCTTGTTTGGCATCTACTTCTCTGAAGTACAGGCCACCACTAAGGGACTCTGGATAACAAAGTTTGCAGATGACTGCAAACTGGGAGCCATTATTGAATCCCCAAATGATGTGGATACTCTACAAAAGGGTCTTACAGAAACAGTTGTTTGGTGCCAGAGCCATGGGCTCAAGCTCAATGCCAAGAAATGTATAGTTATCCCCTTTGGGAACAAACATGTATCCATGAATTACCATATAGGTGGCAGTACACTAAACACCGAAAGTTTGATAAGAGACTTAGGGACACAGGTGGACAATGGTCTCACCTTCGATAACCACATTGCCACAACAGTCAGGAAATCCTTCTATGTGGCACACCTCATCACTAAGAGCTTTTCATCCAGAAAAAAGGAGGTCATTGTCCAACTGTACTCATCCCTCATTAGACCCATTATAGAATACAATGCCCCGTTTGGTATGTACCTCTCAAGACATCTGCAACAACTGGAAAGGCCACAGAAATACCTCACTAAAAGAATCACAGGCCTAAAGCAGATGCCCTACGCTGACCACCTTAAAAATCTCCAGCTATACTCTGTCGCATATCATCTACTCTGAGGCGATCTTTGCTTAACATACAAGGCCATGTCAAACCCAGAGCTGTTGGACATGCTACACTTAAAGAAATCCCAATCCGTCAGAGCCACATGCTCCAGGGATCTAAACCTTGTCATCACAATAAACAAAACATGCTGGAGGGATAGGTTCCTGACCCAGAGACTCCCCAGACTCTGGAATAGATTGCCCATACATTTCAAGCAGAGTGCCTCTTTGGTCCTCTTCAAAAGGAACCTTGACAATTGGATGGGAGAAAGGAAATTCACCCCGGGGATCACGTCAGTCGCCCTGCTAGACAGGGGTCCAGGGAAGTAAATAGTGTGGGAAGAAATAGCCAGGGAATTGTTATGGCTAGGCTTGTATAGGCCCTAGGGCTGATAGCCTAGTACCAACCTATGAACCTATGAACCTAAAATGTTTTATCTAAGATTAAAAATAACAGCTCAGTGGGTCTGAATTTAATATCAGGTTCCTTTCGTATGTAGCACAAGATCAACTAATTAAACCGCTTTCTGTTTTTTTTTTAATCTTCTGTTAAAAACACTATTGCTCCTCATAGCTGGAAGCTTGCCAGTATATTGCCCATATATAAAAAGGATCTGCCACTGTGATACCAGCTATCTTCCCATTAAAGGTGCTTATCAGCTACCATATATAGGTTCATAGGTTCATAGGTGTGTACTAGGCTAATGGCCCTGGAGCCTTTACAAGCCTAGCACTTAGAAGTGCCCTGGCATCATGCCGCCCAACGTTAGTTCCCAGTGCCTCTATCAAGTAGACCCACTGGAGTGATCCCCAGGGTGAAATTTCTATTACCCATCCACTCATTAAGATTTCTCTTGAAGAGGGTCAGTGAGGTGCTCAGCTTTACATTTATGGGAAGTCTATTCCAGAGCATGGGCAGTCTCTGTGTGAGGAACCTGTCCCTCCAGCATGTTCTGTTGATTGTGCTAATGAGGTTGAGGTCTCTGGAGCATGTGGTGCTGAGGGATTGGGATTTCTTTAGTGGTAGCATTTCTAACAGAGCTGGGTCAGACATGGCTTTGTAAGTCAAGCAGAGATCACCTCTAAGTAGGTGATATGAGACACAGAATAGCTGGGGTCTTTTGAGTCTGTCCATGTAGGATATGTGTTTAATGCCTATTATCCTCTTCGTGAGGTACTTCTGTGGACTCTCCAGCTGTTGCAGGTGTCTAGTGAGGTACATGCCAAATGGGGAATTATACTCAATAATTGGTCTAATGAGGGAAGAGTAAAGCGAGACTATGACCTCTTCCTTCCAGGATGCAAAACCCTTGGTAATAAAATGTGCTACATAGAAGGACTTTCTGAACACAGTGGCAATGTGGTGGTTGAAGGAGAAGTTGCTGTTAACTTGCATCCCAAGATCTCTTATAATGCCTTCAATGTTCAGTGGGCTCCCATCGATGTAGTAATTTGTGGGAGCTGAGTTTTTAGCAAAGGGGACGACGACACATTTTTTGGGGTTAAGGTTAAGGCAATGGTTTTGACACCAGTCATTGGTCTCAGTGAAGCCTTTCTGTAGGATGTCTGCATCACTTGGGGAGTTAATAATTGTTCCCAACTTGAAGTCATCTGTGAACTTGGTCAGCCAGAGTCCCTTTGTCTTGGCCTGGAGTTCTGAGAAGTAGATGCCGAACAGGAGAGGATCCAGGACCAATCCCTGTGGGACTCCATTCATGACTGTTCAACAGTCTGACATGGATTCTGCTACTAGTGTGTTCTGTCTGTGAGACAATTTGCAACCCACCTAGTGATATAGGGGTTGATGCCTAGTTTGGTGAGTTTATCAATAATTCCTGAGTGAGGAATGGTATCAAAGGCCTTGGCCAGATTGAGGTAGGCTGTATGCACTGCCTTACCTTCATCCACAGCCCTGGTGACTGACTCAAAGATGACAACCAGGTTGAGCAGGCATGATCTCCCTTTCACAAAGCCAAATTGCACAGGGTCTAGAGTTTGGAGATTTCCTATATCTTTGTTAATCAGGTCTATGATGATGCGCTCCATAGCTTTACATATCAGACTCATCAGGCTAATGGGGCAATAATTCCCACGGTCTGTAGTTGCTCCCCCTTTATGGAGAGGGATGACTGTAGCAGTGCGCTATTTGGTAGGGACAAAGCCTGACGTGAGACTATGACTGAACAGGGCACACAGATGTGGTGCCAGTTCACTTTGTAGTTCATGTAGGACATAGTCAGGGATATTATCGGGTCTCACGGAAGCTGTATTCTTGGCCTCAGACAATGCAGCTTTAACCTGTGCTGCAGTAATGCTGGGTGCCTGGCATTCTTCCAGTTTTGTGATTGGTCCTTTGGGGGGGAGAGAAAGGGAACATTGGCACTTAATCTGTCGGCCAGTATATTGGCAATATCTGTTGGCTGAGTATAGGAGGTACCATTGTGCAGTATCTCAGAGTAGATCTGGGTATTGCCATGAAGGTTCTTGATATAGCTATAGAAGGCTTTGTGATTGTTTTTAGTGTCTGCCACAATTCTGCCTTCATAGCTGGCTTTGGAGTATTTGATGAGGTATCTCACCTTTTTGTTGAAGTTAATAAGGGAGTTTTCCAGTCTTGGCACTTCACCTTTTTCTGCAACAGTTTCTTCCTTCTGTTGTAGACTTTATTAATTGCAGGGGACTACCAGATTGCCTTCCCTTTTTTGGAGGAGAGCATCTTGGTTCTGTTGGGTATGGCTAGTTCCATGCATTTGTGTACATGTTCATACAGTGCATTGGTGTATGATTCGGCAGTCATGTAGCGATTTTCCATTGGCATGGGTGCTGTGAAATAAGCCACCACTGTTTTTAGGACTCCAAAGTCAGCTCTGGAGAAGTTTTTCAAGGTGATTACCTTTGCAGGGGGTGTGGGTGAGATGTGGATTTCCATGGTGATTAGTTTATGGTCAGATCTGACCAGGGAGGGATTGACTATTGGTGTAGAGCAACAGTCGCCCATGTTAGTAATAACCAGGTCAAGGAATTTGCTTTCTCTAGTGGGGGTCAGAATGAGCTGGTCCACGGCATTGGAATTGATGAATTCCAGGGAGCATTGGGCCAGTGTATTGGTACTTGAGTAGTTTTCCCAGTTGATGGAGGGGTAGTTAAAGTCTCCTAGTAAGAGAATGTTGGCTTGGACCTTGAGAGATTCCAGGGTGCTCAAGAATGTGGAGTGAGAGTCTAGTGACATGGTTGGGGACCTATAGCAGGCTATGACCTGGATCGCCATCTTACCCAATGTTAGCTGTACCTGAAGTATCTCAGATGCTTTATGCTGTGCTACTAGTCCGGAGGTGTGCATGTCCTTTATGAATATGGAGACACCACCGCCTTTGGAGCTTTGGTCCATGTTTCGGGGCTGAAAGGTGTGGAATGAGTTATAGCCTGGTAGTGCAGGGGTTCTTTCTGCCACTTTAAACCAGGTCTTTGTTACAGTACAAATGTCGATGTTCTCCATTTTGGGGAGTGTTTCAAGAGAGTGTACCTTGAGAGTTAGACTTCTAGCATTGAGCAGCAAGACCCTCAGATTGCATTTATTTATAGCTGTTACAATGGTAATTTGGTCTTTGAAAAACTACCTAAAAAAGGCACTATAGGGATTGGAAGACAAATGCAGGCCATCTCTGGCAAAGCATCGAGGTCTGTCAAACATGTCATCCCATGCAGACAGATACTGGATCCCCTTAGAATGACACCAGAAACTTAACCAGTTGTTGAAGTCAATCATTTTTTTGTTTGTACTGCGGTATCATTATGGGTGATGATAGGATACTGCTCAGGGTTAGTGTCATACCTGTCTGGGTCACATAATCTGAGAGCTCCATCATGTCTCTTTTCATGTAGTCCAGGAAGGTACATTTTAGGTCATTCACACCCACATGGACAATGACAGAGTCATTCTTGTACTTGTTGTGCAGTGACCTGAGTGCATGTGTTATGTGTCGGATTTTGGCACCTGATAGACAGTTGACTGTTACCTTCTCCTTAGTCAACCTAGTGAGTGGGACATCTGTGTGCCTCACTATTGAGTCACCTATGACTAGTGTATTGGGGAAGGTGTTTAGCCTTAGGGGCTTAGGTTGAGTGGCACACTGTGGAGGTGACTATGTGTCCTGTGGTTTGTGCTGTGTTGTGGTGGTTGAGTGCATTTCTCTCTTGGAGGTCTCTGCTGTTTGGATAAATTTCTATTGATAGCCTCCGCGAAGGTGGGTGTGTGGTTTGTGTTTTTATGTGAGAACTCTGATAGTGGGTGTTCTGGAGGGCTATGTGTTCCATGTGGTGTGGTGCAGGTGTTGACCTTCTCCTCTTGACCAGCTAGTCTGGTCTTGGCTGGAGAGTGCATAGCTTCCAATTTGGTGATATAGGTGCATCTCTCACAAGTCTGAGTGTTGGGACGCAAGAGGAGAGGGTTGTCTGTGTACATGAGGCAGTTGCTGCACTGCCTCAGAATGCCCAGGTGCACCAGTTTAACAGGAGAAAGCACAGGGAACTGCCCTTTAATCATGCCAGGAGGGGCTGTCATATCTACTACATACTGGAGCTATTTCCGTGAAGAATGACTAGTGCTGATGGCACTTAGATGTGCTACAATAATTGCTACAAAAACCTGTTGAAGTGCAAAGTGATTAAGCTATTTGAAGTGCAAGAGAAAAATAATTAGCAAGCTCTAAGGGAAAAACTGAAGAGCAGAATTTCTGGCACCAGTAATAGTTTGCCTCAGCTCGGAAGTGCAGTGTGGAGCTTAAACAAGTGCAAACTCACGCAAACGTGGACTTTTAAATCAGAAAGTTGAAAAGGGATGAAATAACTGCCCAAACAGCCAATAAACTACAATTTCTAGGCCAGAAACCACTCCTGTTGTGGCTACCTTGTGCTTACCACTCCCACTGATAAGCTAGAAGGCTTCCTTCCAACGCAGAAAGCTTGGGGGGCTCAGAAGCTTACAAACAATCCTGGATACAGCAAATCTGTATCTGGACTAGACTAGTTACAGGAAAGGTGGGAAACAAATGCAAACGTGTGCTTTTAAACCAAAAAGTTGAAAGGGATGGAAAAACTGCCCAAATGGCCAATAAACTACAATTTATGGGCCATAAACCACTCCTCTTGTGGTAGATAGGCTACCTAGTGCTCACCACTCCCACTGATAAGCTAGAAGGTTTCCCCTCCCTCCAACACAGAAATTAAATTAATTTACTTGATGCTAACCAACATGGTTTTATGAGTTAATGTTACATATTTACTTGTAAATCTTGTCCAATTTTATGATAATGTTAGTGAAACCCTGTACAATGGCATCAGTGTTGGAGTGATCTATTTGGACTTTGACAGTATCTCACACATGGTATTAATCAAGTCTCTGTTAGCACATATATTATTAATTAGGGAAGGTAACAATACACAATATTTTAAATTGAATTACTTTTCCAGCTGGTCAGAAACTGATTCTGGTGTCCTACACAGGTCTGCAATAAGTCCATTGCTGTTCAATTTTACATTTTCTTTTTTACCTAATAACAGCACATACTGGGTGGTTAAATATATAAACAACATTAAAATAGTTGCATTTTTAAGTGACTATATTAAATTCAACTCATATATCCAGGAAATATAAAAATGATTAAGGGATAATGGTTTATATTTAAATACTGAAAATAGTCATGTTTGTACTTCAGTCCATCCAGAACAGTGTACAAATTCAACTTGGTTACAAATTTCATTAATGAAACTTTTGAGTATGACTTAGGGAGATGCATATTACACTATATGGAGTTTAAAAATAACACTTGTACGCTCAAATTAAAAGCAATGTGAGTTATGGGACTACTGTTAAAAAAGTTTTCACAGTAGATCAGGGAAGGTTCTAGGTTCTAGTTAAATTATTTACAACCTATTTAAGATCAGTTATTGAATATAATTCCTTACTTTGTTTATATTCCAAAGATTATTTAACATTACTGGAAATATTCAAAGGAAGTTCACCAAACATATTACTGAGTGCCAAAATGTATGTTATGAAGAACATTTGAAGAGGCTTAAGTTATATTCCATAACTTATCATTGGTTAGATAGAAGGTTATCCTTGGAACATCACACACTGCATTTTTATAGGTTCATAGGTATATGAAAAGTTAATGACCAAAAGGGCTGTCATAAGCCTAGCTGAGCAATCCAGTCTGATCATGTCCCTATGTATCATGGGTGTTTATTAGTGACTTTCTTAGACCTGGAAGCCATGCCCTTACTTATAATTTGGGCAACATAGAATGATTTTCTTACTACCTTGGCCACATGTTTGCCAAAGGCAAGATTACTATCTACATATGTTCTCAACACCCTGACTACTGGGTCATCACTTAGGTTTGTCTTATAAAAGGAGTAATTAGCTTGATTGGAATTTTCCCAAAAGGTAGTATAATGCGTTTCTTGGCATTGAGTTTTACTCTGTGACTTTGGCACCATTCATTTGTGTGGGTTAGATAATCTTGTAAGATGTTTGTTTCATGGGGGAATATATGACAGCTCACAATTTGCAGTCATCTGCGAACTTGGTCAACTAAAAGCCTTTGACATTAGCTGTTACCTCAAAGAAGTAATTGCCAAAAAGGAGCGGTCCCAGGACAGAGCCCTGAGATGTGTTGAAGAATCTAGGTTATTGCTAAACATCAAAATGTTGCTATCTTGTAAGTTGTCAAGAGGAAAAGATTATACATTCCTAATTCCAAAAAGTAAAACTGCTAGCGGGGATTAATTTATAACAAAATCATTAGTGAGATCTTGGACTGGGCTATCTCTAAATATAAGATACTGTGACACATCTCAGGGATTCAGTCATTTGATTATTGGTTTAGAAGCAATATATCTATCTATATATATATATATATATATATATATATATATATATATATATATATATCTATAGGAAATGTGGAACAAGTTTTAGTGATCTTTGACCTTAATGGAGTATAACCAAATTATGAAACTACTAATTGCTTCTAGAAACAGGCTATCAGGCAAATAAGCGCATGGATACTGATGACAACTGACTACATAGTGACCTAACAGAAATAAGAAAATTATTCATCTGAGTGAGCAGCACATTGAAAGCCTGAACTACAGTACTAATGTACTGTTTCGAGACTGGTTAACGGTCTTTTGAAAGGGAAAAAAAAAATCACTGCATTGAGACCACATGAAGCAATGGAGTTTCTGCAAAGAAAAAAGGAAAAGGATTAAGGGACCAATAGTGAAAACAATAAAAAAAACATGATGAACATGAAAATGGCTTGTTGAACACAAAATGGACACTGTATAGTCACACCAATTCCATTTCACATTTACCAGAGAATATAGGGGCAACAAGACAAATAGAGAGACATAGAAGATGGACAGATGCAGTCACAAAACTGGAACCAAATGGAACACAGGGAAATAAGGCATCATGATAACTGTTTATTTGCGTTTATATTACGCTGTCGAAAACTCAAGCTGTCAACAGCGTAATAATCGACACGAAAATGTCAAAACCCCCGAACATCGAACACCCACAAAAAAAAAACACCCAAACACAACACAAATTGCTCTATGCCCCCCTGCACCCTCCACCCCCTGCTACTTAAATATACCAACTCCAAGATCGCACTACATTGCAGTAAATGGAAATCTCCCCTTACGGAGGTTTCCATTTACACGCGTGATGACTTTTGCTTTTGACATTTTGGTGTCGACAATAATATCAGCTTTGATATTGTTGGCCTTCGACAGGATGAAGCAGACCCGTTTATTTATATGTAACGTTTTAATGTGCTGTACAATGTTTTGGAGCTTTTCTCCCCGGGCCTCCACTGAAAAAGGACTATTTTCATCTCAGTCAGATTTTTTCCCAGTCAACAAATGTGAAATAAAAATAAAATAAATAATAAATAATAAAAAATTGTTTATTAACTAGCTAGGTGCACTAGTCTGAAAACCCTTTTCAGTGACAATATGTGCCCAAGGCTGAGAACAGGATTCTTTACATAATATAAACAAATGCGTTTGAGGGATATGGATGTACTAGCAGCAATTTATACATAGGCTAAGGGTTCCATACATTCCATACAAAGAGTTCCAGAAGATTAATCACAGGAGGAGAATAACATCAAACTGTCAACATTTTAAATAATATTGCTACATAGCACAAAAGCCTTACAACACCTAGTATCAGTCTAATGAAAACACTAAAACCAAGGAAAACGAAGAGGCAGGTATGTTGCTTCATACAGGACAATCTGTTTTTGTGCAGAGGCAGTCCAGGGGTTATTATGTTCATGTCTTAGTCTATATCTTTAAAAGCACCTGCATTAATATTCCACAATATAGTGGTCATTCAGTTATTCAGTTTGTTTGAAAATTAGCTGCAATACTTTTGTTATGAATTTCTGGTGAAAGTTGTTCCAGTAAGCACTCACTATTTCCCAAAAGGCATTTTCACACAGATATGCTAGTCTCATTAGGCTGGTAGCCTCTTTTCATGGGAGACACAAGGTTGTATTTATAGTGACTAGGGGAATTTTGGCAAGGGCAACAGAGAACTTCCCCTACTTTCTTCTGAATACTAGGTGATGCCATAGGGCTGTCACTAATGCTTGGACAATTTCAAGATGGAGGATGAAAGGAAAAAGCAAGCTGAGAGAGTGGAGATACAGAATACTAAACTCTCACAAACAGACTCTGTAAGAGAGGACATAGTTGTTACAGAGCTGGAGTAAGAAGATCTAGAAAATTCTGTGTTGTTGGAGATGATGTATCGTGATGAGCCAAATGGTGATGAGGAAATAAGTTGGAGTACTAAGGTAAATGGTGTGCTAGGAGCAGTAAGAGAGGAAGTGCTGCCGGATGAATGAGAAAAAGCAGCTGGATTACCAGAAGGTGATGCCAGCAGTTTGGGAGTTTGCTAGGCCAGATGAGGAGCTGATTTTAAAGGCATGCCCCTGCAACAGGGTGTTTTGTGAACAGTAAAAAAACTTTTACAGATGAGGAAATGATGAATAAGGGAAAGAAAAATGCTATGACTGAAGCTGAAAGAAAACAAGAACTGATGCAAGGACAACAAAACCAGAACATAAGACCAGTGGTAAGAATCAAAACAAAGAAATGAGACATTATTAACAGGTATGAAGATATAGACTGTATTGTTTTACCTTTGGGGTATAAAGTACAGGACATAAGAGTTTTGATACACTAAGGAACAAATGAATTTTGTGAGGCTACTTTTGAAACTTTTACCGAAATTGAAACAAAAAATTGAAAACAGAGAAAAATAACTCTTTTCTGCAAGGAAATGAGTGTATTTTCCATAACTTGGAACTGTAGTTAAAGAAGAAAATAAATGTGCAGTTCAGAGCATCTAACACAGAGGAATTCAAGATAAAGACTTTTTTCTCTTTATTTGTAATAAGGTGTACGATGAAAGATATGTTTGGATGGAAGGGTGGGGTATGGGTAACACTGGATGTGCATGAAGGAATATTACAATGTATTTCAGATTTTATAATTATGAATGGAAAATGGGGAACACTGCCATACTGTGGTCAACATAAAGCTTTTTTGTGGGAATGAGAAGCACTTGGTTCAAGACTGTAATAAAAGAAGATGCAGACAGTCTGGGGAAAGGGGACGCACTACACAAATTGTAAGTCTGAATGTAGAAAATGCAATGAATTTTGACATGTTTTACTGTCCTTTACTAGAAAAGGAAAGGTTAGAGGAAGCAGAAGAATATTTCAGAAGAAGGACAATCTTAAGATAATATAACTGAAAATATTGGTGGAGAAAGTATTATGGGGGACATTATTGAAGTAGAAAATGTACTTTGTATGAAATAGTATGATGGGAATAAGATAGGAAATGTTTTATAAACAGAACATGTTATAGTGCAAGATAATAACAGATATGTAGCATTAGGAAATGAAGAAGGGGAAAGAGGAAGGATTTAAATCAGGAGGAAAACAAGAAAAAATGATAAATACATTGGGGAGAGTATTGAGAAGAAAATAAAAATAAAAAACTGGAAATAAGATGGATTCAAAAAAAGGAAAAGGATGACTTTGAAATTTTAACACTAATTATAAACATTTGAAATTATATTAGAGGTGTGGTAGTGACTGAATGGTGTAAAAATAGCTATGAATACAAGGTGTGTGAAGGAAGAAAAAAATGAAATTTAGGCAATATGGAGTAAACACGATTATATGGTCAGTGTGAAGTGATATGTTTTCAGGAATATGATTTTTTTCAAAAGTGAAGACATAGAGGACTGGATGTGATGGTAGAAGTATTTGGGAGACTACTGATATGTGATATAAGGAAAAGGGAAAGGCATGTAAGGGTGATTGTACTTTATGCATATACCAATATGATGGAGAGGAAAAAGATGTTTAAAGAACTTAAGACTTTGTCTTGTTAAATATATCCATTATTATTCGATTGCATTTGAGAAAAAAGAGGCATAAATAAGACTAGATGTTAAAAGTAATAAGAAAAGTTATACGACATAGAGGACTGAAAATAGGAAAAACTGAGAATGTACATATAAAAGGGGAACTTCCAGAACTGAAGTAGATTAAGAAATAATATCTGGGGTAGAAATGTCTAAATTTTCAGATCATAGAGAGGTATGGGCTAGTGGGCATTCGAAAGACATGAGTAAATGGGCATGCCTTCGTTGAAGGTTGAATGTTGAGCTGGCACCTCGGCATTCATGAAAATCTACTGCCAATCATTAGCGGACTGGAGTTCCGCTGTGGCGACCGCTAACCGGGAAAAGCTGAAAGACAACAACAAGAGTGGTATGGGCTACAATAAGAGGTACAGGTTATAAAAGAAGAGAAAAGAATAAATAGATTGGCTGGACAGATTGTTAAAACAGTTGAAATGAAAAGAGAACATAATCTTTTGGGTCTATGTTAGTTTGCCGAAATTTTCTTTCAGCAAACACCTTTCCATCGACCCCATTCAGCAAAATTCACTTCCGTGATTTGCTGAATTTACTAAGGGCAAGGAAATAGTTGGTCAACTACACAACTTTGCCCTTTTCCCCACTGTAGTGCAATCTCAGAGTTGGTACATATATATATATATATATATATATATATATATATATATATAGATATATATATATATATATATATATATATATATATATATATATATATATATATATATATATATATATATATATATATATATATATATATATAGTTAGGGGGGGTGAAGCCACCCACTTGCGTGTGTTTGAGTTCATTAGTTGTAGGTTACATTGTGTTGTGGGGCAATTGTTTCTTTGCCCTTGGTAAATTCCATGACTTGCACAAGTGAATTTCACTGAATAGGGGTCAATGGAATAGTGCTAGCTGAAAAAAAACTTTCAGCGAACTAATATAGACCCTAATATTTTATGGGGACAGCATATGACAGTGAGAGTACATTATGAAAACTGAACAAATTAATAGAGTGGAGGAGTGCTTGTAAATAAAAATACAAGAAAATATATTTGACTGTAGAAAAAAGAGTGAAGCAAAGGAATAGAACAGTATATAAGGAATTATTAAAAGACAGGAAGAGAAATAGAACAATATAATGACAGAATAAGATAAAATGAAAGAGAGTGGCATGACAAAATAGAAAAACAGTTAAAATATGTTGATTTACAATGATATTTTGGAAGGGAAAAGAAGAAAAATAAGTGAAGGAAAAATGATGGATGTAATTTTACTTACTTAACTTATTTTATTTATTTATTTAACATTTGTTGACTGGGAAAATCTGACTAAGACAGAAATAGTAGATATACGTAGATAGAAATAATGGGAATTGTAGGAATGTTTGTGGGGAGACTATATGAAATGGAGATAGTACAAGAAGTGTGGATTGTACAAAAATCTGAAAATGTTAAGAATTCTCTAGAAGATGAGGTCACTGTGACAGAAATGGAAAATAATAAAAGAAGGAAGGGAAGTATATGCACCAGGAATCAATGGCTTAAGTTATAAATATTATGTAGAGATAAAAATGACAAATTAATATTGCATAAAATATTAAATGAGTGGATAGAGAAAGGAATAACAGATGAAGGGTTCTTTGTTGAAATAATTAACTTTATATGGAAAAAAGATGAAAGAAAAGATATAATAAAATTGAAACTGATAACACTGTGAAATATGGATTATAAAATCTTTATGAAAATAATACAAAAAAAAGGATGCAAATGTTAAGGATGAAATTATAGGAGAAGAGTTTTTTGAAATTAAAGGGGGAGAAGTGAAAGATGTGTTAATAATAGTAAAAAGAAGTAACAGATATGATTTTGAAAGAAAATGTGGAAATAAGGCTGGTGTCATGTGATGTGGCTAAAGCATAATAATTGTATATGGAGCTTTTCTCCCCGGGCCTCTATTTAAAACAGGCTCATTTTGGCCCAATGGAATTTCCCAGTTAAAAAACTGCAAATAAAAAAATAAATAAATTTGATAAGGTTAGTCATAACCTGATATGGAAAATTATGGAGATTTTAGAGCCATACGGGACAGGAAAAAAGTTTAGAATCTTGCAAAAACATAATAAAACATCGTGGGAAAAAGATAAAAATTAGGAAATGCATTAAATACGGAAGTCTACTAAGTATGTGTCTGTTTGTACTGGTAATGCATGCAGTAATCAAAACCCATATTTGAAAAATGAAAGAAGCAAAATGGGAGATGGAGGAGTTACAATACAATTTTTTATATCATATGCAGATGATTTACTGATTTTGGCAAAAAATAAGATATGGATAAGTGAAGTCATGGTACAAGTGAAGGAGTTATTAAAGAAAGTTGGTTTACAGTTAAACAAGGCAAAAAGCTAAGTGTTTGGTGAAACTAAGAAAATAGATGGAATATTTTACTGTGAAGGACATCAGTGTATTAGGAGTGAAATTTTGAGGGTATGGAAATGTATTTGAACAGTGGAAAATAACATTGGAAGAAATTTTAAAAAGTTACCATAGTAGAGAAGTTTTAATCTTTCATTTAACAAAAAAGTGTGCATGTTAAATACCTACATATTAGGAAAACTAAGATACTTGGCAGGGGCACATGTTTCCATCTAAAATGGAGAAAGATATGTTAGAATGTTCTTTCGTTTTATTTGGGGATCTAGACTGAATCCAGTGAAAAGAGTGATTTGAACCTAAAATATCCTATAGTGTACTTAGCATCTATGCATTTTTCTGGGTAATGCAAAAGATGAAAGACAGACAGCTGTAAATGATGGGGACATTGTTGCATGCAAGGTATGAAGAAGTATGGAAATATGAAGGATGGAAAAGAAGTGGTAAACAAGAAAAGATGGAAGGACAAGAATAAAAAGCACTCTTCAAATACACCCTCGAAACAAGTTATGTGCCAGGTGACTGGAGGGCTGCAATGGTCATCCCTCTTTATAAGGGTGGACCATCAACTGATCCTAGTAACTACAGAGCTATCAGTCTGACATGTGTGATATGCAAAGCCATGGATGAAATTATCATGGAAATGATCAACAAGGATGTTATCAACCTATAAACATTGGACCCATCCCAGGTTGGCTTTGTTGAGGGAGTGTCTTGCCCACTTAACCTGGTAGACTTCTTTGAGAGGGACAGTAAGTCTATGGATGAGGAGGAATGGTACATACCACCTGTCTTGACTCTACCAAGGTGTTAGATATGATATTTCCCTCAGGTATTGTTGACAAACTTTCAGAACTAGGCACAAATCCCTATAGAACTCACTGGATTGCTAGCTGGCTCACAGATAGGACCCAATAAGTCATGACCAGTTACCAGTGGAGTACCCACAGCTCTGTGTTGGACCTACTCCTGTTTAGCATCTACTTCTTGGAAGTAAAGGTTAATGTCAAAGGCCTCTGACTCACCAAGTTTACAGATGACTGTAAATTGGGAGCTAACATGGATTCTCCCATGACAACAATATCCTACAACAGGGTCTAGCATAAATAAATGATTGGTGCAAAAGCCACAGATTAAAACTCAATGTCAAGACATGCATTATAGTGTCCTATGGGGCATCGCCCACCCAAATTAATTATTTCATCAGATAAAACACCCCTAAGAGATGATCTTATAGTTAGGGATCTGAAAACATATGTAGACCATAAACATGACCAACACATAGCCATGATAGTAAGAAAAATCATTCTATATCACCTAACTCATAAGCAAGGGTATGGCATCCAGGTCTAAGGAAGTTATAGTACTACTCTACTCAGCCCTTATCAGAGCCATCATTGAGTACAATGCCCCCCTTTGGCATGTACCAAACCAGGCAGTTGCAGCACTTGGAATGCCCTTAGCGTATGAATGCCCTGTCCTACACAGATTGCCTTAAAACCCTATCTCTGTACTTGGTTACCAAGAGACAATCTATGCCTAGTATATAAGGCATCCTCAGATCTGACAGATCTCATGCACACCCACAAAACAAACAGCCCCACAAAACAAACAGCACTAGAAACACTAGTTCCAAGGACTTGAACCTTGCCTGTGACATAAATACAACATGCTGGAGAAACCGATATGTGTATCAGTCATCTATGTGAAGCAGAGATTATCCCTGACTGTATTAAAAAAAAAAAAACTTGATTATTGGATGGGAAATTACAAATTCACCCCCAGTCTGGCCACCATGTCTCTCATAGACAGAGGCAGACAGTAAGTAAATTAATCACCAACTAACTTACCCCCATATAGCCCTTAGCTACATCTTTACCACCATACCTCATCACATAGGTGTCCAAGGAACTTGGGGACAAAACTGGGTTGGGTTGCATGGCTAGGCTTGTAAAGACCCTGATGCTCATTAGCCTAGTGTGACCCTATGAACCTATGGAGAAACATCAAGATTACAACCCACCAATATCAGGAAGTTAGCAACATGAAATTCCTGAGAAAATGTTGCAACAAGGAGAGCCAGAAGAAGAGATAGTTCTTCAAGGGACAAGATCATGGATAAGATCCAAGGTGTCACTGAAAGGGGAAAAATGTATAACCAGGAGGTAAATAAGAAAAGTAGGAAAGAAAAAAACTGACATCTAACAAAAATGACTGAAGAGAATATAAGAGAAAAGAACCGGCAAGGAAATAAATATATGCTAAGAATGCAATCAAAAATGGAAAAAGTACTTTTGAAGATATGGCATATTTAATACTTTCAGAGTACCTTTAGGGATAAAGGCACCTGATGTGGAAGCATTTATTTTACTGGGCAAAGAGACTTTTTGACATTATTTTTGAAATGGGGAGGGGATGGACAAGTTTTTGAAATGATGTGAAGTCAGAGGAAATAATTTTCAGTGCAAAAACTTTGTTTATACTGTATAAAATATAGGGTTAGAAAGAAAGTGATTTACAGTTCAGCCCTGACATAGAAAAGAAAATACTAGATGAATATTTAAAGACTGCATGCCAAAATGTACACAAGTCTCTTAAAATTAAGGACAACAGAAGTGTACAGACTGGGGGGGGGGGGTGTTGGAGTGTGTTGTGCCTTTAAAAATGAGTATGGCAAAATCCAGCATAGCCTCGGTACCATTAAAATTGATATCACTGCAGTAATGGGGGTAACTAAAAACATGTTTTTTTTTGTATAGCAGAAGAACATTCACTTGGGCAGTGTAATAAGAGAAGATGTTTGATATGTAGAGAAAATTGTGTTGTAGAATGGTATGAATGTAAAAAACAAGGACATTTTAAATAGATTCTGGGGAAAGAGTGATATATAAAATATGTTAATATATTAGAAAATTAAATAGACTAAAATGAAAGTTAAAATGAAAATGTTACAGCAAATGAATGTGTTTATGAGACCCAGGAATATGAGATTTTAAAAGGGGACCATGAAAGGGAGAAGCAGAAAGGAGAGATAGAAGGTGAAGTACAAAAGGCATCAATCTCATTATTACAAATAACTATGAGAATTTGCTAAGTGAAGAGAATGATGAAGGGAATAGTATAAGATAGCAACAAGTTAAAGGAAAAAATTGTATTTGAGAAGAGAATTCTTCTTTTCCCAGTTAGGAGTTCCCACAGCAGAACAACAGTCCACAGAATGATTGGCAATGGAGTTTTACTGTGTCAAGTTGCCAGCCCAACACCCAACCTTCCACAGAAGGCACATACATACACACACTCACACCTGGAGCCAATTTAGAGTGTCCAATCCACCTACAACATGTCTTTGGAATGTGGGAAGAAACCCACTCAACTACAGGGAGGACATACAGACTCCACACAGAAGGCACCCCAGACAGGAATTGAACCAAATAACCTTTTACTGTGAGGTAGCAATGCTAGCCACTGCACCACCATGGCTGCTGTCTACTTTTATAAAAGAATGAAGACCAGAAAAAGAAACATTAAAGACAAAACTTTAAAAGAAGTAAAAAGTAAACAGATAGTTGAAGTCTAGTATACCTTAATGTAAACAGTTTAGTGAACAATGTAAGATGAATAATGAATTATAAAAGGTATAATAAGTTAGAGACAGTATAATCTGTTTAGAAGCTGCAAGATTCATGAAGAAAGAAAAAAAGAAAACAGTATGAAGCTTTCTGGAGAAATATTGTAAAAAATCTGGGTGTGGAAAGGGGTAGCAGTTTTACATAAACAAGACTACATAATAGCATTGGATCCTATGATTGTTAAAGCAAGCTAAGTATCTGTGGTAGATGTTAAAAATAAAGGAGTTCATGTAAAATAAAAAAGTTCATGTAAGATCTATAGTGGTACATGTATTTGCAGATATTAAGAAAAGGGAATAATTGTTTGAGTTAATTAAAACTTAAATAATAGTAAACATGGATATATTTAAATACCGTAAAATAATTCAAGTGAGAAGCAAAAAAAAATTATGTAAAAACATACAATTACAAAATTTATATATGAGAAATGGACTAAGGGGTTGATAGTCTAGTGTATAAAGTAAAGAGTAAAACATTTCTGTCAATATAAAGAGAGAAATACTTTAAGGAAAATTATATAAACTACAAACTGGTAGCCGAGGATATGATGGATATGATAGAAAAAGATAATGAAAAGAATTAGAGAAATATTTTAAAAATTGGAACCAATCACATTAATGAATGAGTATTATAAAATTATGATAAGAATAATATAGGCAAGACATGAGAAAATAATGGCCGAAATGTGGATAAACTAAATTTATAGAATCAAAGGTAGGCAAGGTATAGAAATTATTATATTAGTTAAAGAAGTGGTGCATAACATTAATGAAGAAGGTGAGGATTTGGGAGTTGCATGATATAATAATATTGAATAAAAACAATTTTGGGATATCTTAGAAGTGTATGTGGTAGACAGATTTTTAATTTGATAATCATCGCTTATGAGAACAATTTAGTAAGTGTTATTGTTAATAGCTGGGTAAGGGAAAATAACGATACAAAGAGGGTCACGATAAGGATGTCCATTGAGTAACTTAATTTTTTGCATTAATAATGGTTGCAGTATTAGAAATTGTAAATAAGGATATAAGAGAAGTAGAAATATAGATGTAACTATAAAGGGAAACTGAAAATTGCATTACTAATGGCATATGCAGATGATGTGGTTATACTTAATAATAGCCACAATTGTATGATGGGTGGTAGAAGTGAAAAACAAAGTGGAGGAATGGTTAGATTATGTAGGATGAAATATTAACAGGGAAAATAAGTAAAGGTTTTGGTGAAGTGGTTAAAAAGCATGATTTTATTTTAATAAAAAGAGATAAATATATTTGTGGTAATTTTGGAGATTATGAAATAATTTAAAAAGCTAAGATTTATTAGAACAGATACAAGAGATGAACAAATTATAGAAGCTTTTCAGATTAAGCTTTAAGGAAAAAGGGTATTTGACACACATGATTATTTTAGGTAAATTGACTTATTTAGGAATAGTCATAGCATTTCCCAGAGAATTATGAAATCATTGTGAAAAGTACTTGGTACTGTATTGGGATTGAAGTTAAATCATATAAAGAGAGGTACTGTGTACAACAAAAAAGAGAAAGTGGCATAAAATTGAAGAACACAGTTGTGTTCCTGATATTTTTGTGTTTACAGTAGCTATTGAAAAATAAGATATATGAGAGTGGAAACTACTCAAGAGACAAGATGTCAGGAAAGTGGGGGAAATAAAAGTAGATAAATGAAGAATAAAGTGAAAGGGGAAGTGTATAACAGAATAAAGTGAAAGGGGAAGTGTATAACAGAAGACAAGTAAGAGAAAGGAATGCTGAAATGGAAAAGATATACGGAAAATTATTGTTTGGAAAGATCATGTCAGAATATTATTACTTAGAACCGTGGTGGGAGTTGGAAATAGAAGTAAAATAAACTGTAAAAAAGAGATGAAAAAGATTTATAAAATGCAAAGAGGAGCAAACTTTCATGTGAATGGTGATATTTAAAATATGATGGTAAAGGATGATATGTTTTATAAAGCAGTGAAGGAAAGAATATGTGTAAAATTTATTATAAATGTGACAATGGAATATGTGTTTTTGGAATGTCTATGGTGGTTAAACTGTGGAATATTTTGAAAAATATAATTTTATGAAAAAAATAGACTGGGAAAGATGGAAAATATTGTTTATAGATATTATAGAAAATGTGACAAAAGTATGCAAGATCAAAAATATAAATTATGTTTGACAATGTTTAGCAGATTTGGCAAGCAAGAACTAAAATTGTTCTTATTTAATAACATATAGGATTCAGTGGAAATTATTACAATAGTAAAATACTGGTTATGGCAAAAACAGTAGGTATAAAATAAGAAAATGCTAAAAAATGATTTATTTATTTAATTAGTTATATATGCAATTTTAAGTGTTTACTTGTTTCCTGTGTTTTTTTAGTTGTATAAATTATTAAGGCATACCATTCTACTTTTAAGGTGATGATGACGTTTGTATGATTTTATTAAATAATTATTTCTATTTTTGATAAGTACTTTGGGATTCATTTCATCTAGCTGAGCTACCACCATCTCAGGCAACTGAGACTTCAGTTTAACATCTCATTTATGTGATTATGAACAATTGTTTGAAGAATAGTTCAGTCAAACTGGGTAACTGCAGGAGCAAAATATCTTAGCCCAAGGTGCAGAGTGCAGTAACCCCAGAATACTTTATTTAAAGAAAAGGTGCAGGGGCATTACACCCTGTGGGAAGGCATTGAGGTGATGGAGCTTTATATTCATGAAAGACTTGTAATTTTTATTTTCATTTTTCTTTATTTCTGTGAGGAAAAGTCAAAGTAAGTTTATCTGTATGGCATATATGCATAAACAACACAAGTTCTAAATGTAAGGCCACATGGTATACATCATTCAGTATTCTCCCTCTGTGTCCAAAACAATTAATGTAGGCATCTCTTTTTTTCAATTTCTCCAAGTCTTTTGGGTTTCTAACACCATAATGAGAATGGAGCTCATTCCTAAGTCAAAGTACGATTAAAAGTTCATGAAATTAGTATTGTTTCAATCTTTGATGTCAGGCAGAAGTGCTCTTCACAGCACCAATGATGTACCCAGTAATGACTCCTGCAATTTGTATGGCATTGCATGTATTGGTAACAGGTCTAAATATCATTGCAGATTCTTTTTTATAAGACCCATTGCTTCTACTACTATTGGAACTATCTGGGTATCTTTCTTCCACATTGCTGTTATTTCTGCCTGCAAATCCTGATATTTTATGACTTTGTGTCTCTCTGTATGCAACACACTGTTGTCACTGGGTGTGGCAATTTCAACAATCAATACTACTTTTGATTCTTTTCATGGACCACTATATCCTTTTTTCTCTCCATCTCCAGTGCAAACATTATGATGATACAGATGCATTGTGATCTGCGTCCCATGCACCTCCTGCATGTGCAGCTGTACAGTATAACATAATTCTATCTGCTACACACCACTGTACACTTACACTTGCCAGCATGGTGGCTTAGGGGATAGATTTATACTTCACTACTTTAGGGTCTATGTTTTTACCCTGACTTTCTGTTTCTGTCTTACTTGAGTTTTACATTTCTTTTCTATGCCTGTATGGGTTTTTGGGTTCCACCGAATACTGTGATTTCCTCCCACCTCAAACATACATGTTAGTTGATTAGATACATTAAAATATTAATTGATACACAAACAAACATGCATATTTGTGTGTGTATGTCTATGTGTGTGTGTGTGTGTGTGTGTGTGTGTGTGTGTGTGTGTGTGTGTGTGTGTATATACATGTATATATATATATATATATATATATATATATATATATATATATATATATATGGGTCCCCTTCAGTCGATCAACTGTCCGGTTCGATTATCTTCTACGTGGAGACATGCGTGAATGGGCATACCTTTATTGAAGGTTGTGCATCAGGCCTGGCAAGCCGGTACGTAAAAATCAACTGCCAATCATTAGCGGACCGGAGTTCCGCTGTGGTGACCCCTAACCGGGAAAAGCCGAAAGACACAAACAAACAAACATATGTTTATATATGTATATATATATATATGTGTATATATATATATATATATATATATATATATATATATATATATATTTATGCGTCCCCTTCAGAATGCCGAAATTCAAAACTTCGAAACCCATATGATCGCAGACCATATGTTAGAAGTTTTGAAATACTGACATTCTGAATGGGAAATTGCATACAGCACGGACCAGGAGATTTCCCTTGTCCTCACTGTAGTGCGATCTCGGAGTTGGTATATTTAAGTGGGGGGGGTGTGCAGGGGGCAAAGCTCCCCTGCCATACACAGTTTAATGTGTGCTTTTTTATTTTTACTGGTCTAGTTCACATTTTCAAACATTCAAATGTTCGATCATATGGTCTCGGTCATATGAATTTCGAACATTTGAGTGTTCGGTTATAGGTTCATAGGTTCATAGATTAGTACTAGGCTAACTGCCCTTGCGAGCCATTTTAAGCCTAGCCAATTATCCCGTGTGAGACTCAAACCCTGCACCTTGTGTTTGTAAGTCAAACACCTTAACCATTAAGCCACTATATATATATATATATATATATATATATATATATATATATATATATATATATATATATATATATATATATATATATATATATATATAAAAAACTGAAAAACCAAAAGATGCAGCCCTCATATGGGGGGCTGCATCCCCCACACCCCTGCTAACTATATATAACTCCAAGATTGCACAACAATGGAGAAGGGACAAATTCCATCAGTCAGTATTTTGAATTTTCAGTCTTTTGGGATTCAGTCTTTTGGTTTTTCAGTCTTCTGAAGTAGACACATTTATATATATATATATATATATATATATATATATATATATATATATATATATATATGGGGTCTGCTTCTAAATCCTGTATTAGCAACAGACCGAATAACAAAAGACTGAGATCATAAACTCGAAAAGTCCGCTTCCTGAAAGTTTACAAGATTGAGTCCCATAATATCTAAATGTATTGTAAACATTAAATGACATTTGGTTAAATAATACTTTGTCACATTAAGATTTTATATTAAGCATGTAAAAAATATGGCGGGTATTACATTGCATGCTGCTTGTGTCACTGGAGACGTTTATGGAACTTTAAACTTTAAAAAAGAAAAACAAGTGCTAATAATTGAAAGATATGCGTTTGATTAAGAATGGACCATTACAGTGAAAAAATGTTGTTGTTGTAAGTACATACGTAGTGGTAGATGCAGAGGTAGAGTTGTTACTGTATGTTTAGCTAGTGGTGAGCAGTTAAAAAAGTTCCTTTCTCATAATAACATAAGAGTGACAGTGTATTCATAGTTTACACTTTTCTTCAATATAATGCAACTTCAGAGTTGGTATATTTAATTTGTGGGGATGTAGAGAGTCCTGCAAAAGTGTAGGAATTAAAAAATAGTTGAAGTTTTGCATAGGTGGAGGGTAGGAATTTACCTTTTGCTTTACAGTGTTGGGTAGTATGGGACTTGATCTTGTAAATATTCAGGAAATTGACTTTTTGAGTTTATGGTCTTGTTGTTTTGTACTTCAGTCTACTGCTTATACGAGATTTAAAAGTAGACCTCATATATATATATATATATATATATATATATATATATATTTATATATATGTATATGTGTATATATATATATATATATATATATATATATATATATATATATATATATATATACATATATATATATATATATAGCATATATATATATATATATATATATATATATATATATATGTGTAGTTTACCATCAAAATGTTGTAAACCAGTTATGTGATCTTGGAAAGTCAAAAGGCACTCTTCCAAGATGTTGTAACATTGATTTTTAACTGTATGAATCCACTAGAGCGAATGCTAGTCTGCATTCGCTCTTGTGGATTCATCATTTTGAATGGAGATTGCACTACAGTTGGGATCGAGAAAATTACTTTTTCCTTCACTGTAGTGTGATCTCGGAGTTTGTATATATAAGTAGCAGGGCATGTGGGGGCTGGGGTGTGCAGTGGGGCTTGCCCGGAAGTTTAGGTAGTTTTGGTTAAGTCGACATTCCTTAATTCTCACTTTCGGTTATGTAACCATTTGGCATTTGGATTTTATGACATTTCAGGTCACATAAATGAACATTCACACAAGTGAGTTGTGACATTTTGATAGTAAACATATATATATATATATATATATATATATATATATAGTTACAATAGTTATAGTCTGAAAGACTGAACACTCATGAGCAAATGCTTTTTTATTGTTGTAAAAGAAAATGAATGTTTGTATGAGTGAATGTTCTTTCAAATGGAGTTTTTGCCAGTAGCTTGTGCGGGATTGCATTGCAGAAGGGTAAGGGAATTTGCTCTTACCCTGCTGTTGTGTGATCTTGGAGTTAGTATATATAATTAGGCGGGGGTAGGGATGCAAATTATTTTAACTTTTTCTTACTTTTGATCATTTTAGATGCACTCTAAAATGATCACTCTTTGAACGTTGCCTCTTTTGATCATACAATATTTCATGAAACACACACACAGACATATATGTGTGTGTGTGTGTGTGTGTGTGCGTGTGTGTGTGTGTGTGTGTGTGTGTGTGTGTGTGTGTGTGTGTGTGTAAGAACATCTATTTTGATTGACAGTACAGATCGTTGATCCCAAGGGAGATGTACAGTTGAAAAAAAAATGAGCTGATCATAAAGTGCCAGCTCTTCATGTTACAGATCACAGTACAGTGTGGCTTGGGGAATATGCCCTTTCCCCATTATAGCATGATCTTGGAGTAGGAATATATAATTATTCGGGGGCAGTGGGGGGCTCAGGGGAGCTTGTAACCATGCAAAAAATAAGTTTCATTTATTTTTTGATCCATTGGGGATCAGTGTTATGTGTATTCAATGAGCTGTCATCAGTGGTGGTGGGATTGCTGATTTGTGCTGCTGATCAAAATATATGCCAGTATATATCAGAGTTCACTTGTTTACTTAATCATTTAAAAATTTAAAAATGTCCATAGATAAAATAATGTATGGTGTGTGTACATGCCTTATAAAGAAATTACTATTTTACTTACGAAATTAGTATATAATGCACATCATCCCAGCATTGTTACTATGTGGAACCATTCATTATCATACAGGGTCACCTTATCCATACGTACATACCAATGAGTATATTGTCTGATTTGTCTACATGCCTAATGTCAAAGTATAAGTAGTCATGTACACATTTATTTATTCCCTTACTATATTCAGCCAACATGAACTGTGTATGCAGCTGTCTCTCATGATGTGTATACTACATACGGACTATAAAAATATTTGGTCGGAAATTGCAGACTTAATATTTATGGCACCAGTACAGTTGATAACACTGCCATATGAGCACACAGCCACAAGCATTACATGCATTGGAAATACAGCTTTGGTAACCTGATACATTGGCTTGTAATATAGCTGCAGGCATATGACCAGTCAAACACACACACACACACACACACACACACACACACACACACACACACACACACACACACACACACACACACACACACATATTTTGCCATTAGCATGTGGCATGTGCCCAAAATACAGCCATTCAGTCTACTATTTGACACCCAGGTATGATCTTTTGACATAATGACAAAATAGAAATTAAGGCCTTACTAAGTGCCTTGTTACCATTGCAACAGTGCCTGTGAGAACCCTTTTTGTTTGCTAGGTGCTGATCATGGAAATAAAAGGAAGAACTTGGCTAGCCTTGTAAGGTCCCTAGGGCCATTAGCCTAGTAACTTCCCATGATCCTAATTCTTGTTGTGCTTTCTGATACTTTTTCTGTTTTGAACTTGTTTTAAATATATGATTTACTGTGATTAATTTGACTTTGCCTTAAAATCTATGGCTTAGAACTGATGTTCTGATTTAATGTGAGATTCAATTTGTTTCCGTTTAGAAGATCATGAGGGCATCAATCACATTACCAAACAAACTTAGTCTGTTAATGCGTTTGAGAAATGGACTTGCGAAATTTACCTCGGGGGAAAAAAGATCAAGCGGAGAATTTCTCAAATCTGTTTCGAGAACACGTTACCAAACGTTTATGATCTGAGACCTGATCATAATTCTTTTGTAGTAGGTGGAGTTATATTTGCCCTGATGCACTTGCCACAAAGTAGCATTTATAGACCTTTGGAAAATGTTCATTGCTGAACATTAGTGGCTTTACCCATCCACATTTGCTTTCTAACTCCTACTTATTAACTGTTTTTCAAGAGTCTATACATCATAATATGCAGAAAAGAGCACAGCAATGACTGAACAGCTGGAATCTATAAATTATTATATTTAAAAATGGAACTTGTAAATGCCATTATCAAATATATTTTAAGATTTAGGCTACTGTGTATCATTGCTGACCTAGTCCTCAAGATGTAATATTTACTTTTCTCCATAAAGCAGTTGAAATAGTTTGGCAGGTAACTAAGTCACATACTTATAGTCACTGTAACCCCCCTCACCAGATATTGTAAAATGTTGCCATGCAATGCACTTTTAACTATAATTCATGACTACAGATGTTAACATAGGGTTTTCTTTTGCATATTTTGAAAAGAAATGTTATTCCAATATATTGCCATTTGTGACAGTCTGCTAATGACTCACTCTCAGTCGTTGCACATCTAGTGATACTTATAAAAACAAAATATGAAATTCTGCTTGACACTAGAATCCATTTAAAAAAAATGTCTGTACAGATAGTTTCTTTTTCTCTCAATTTTTTTATTTTCAATTAAAATAACATTTACATAATATTTTTAAATATCATTTTAAACAATATACATTTACAATAGCCTGACTTTCAATTATATACACTGTATGTTATCAAATATAGAATTAACAGATCAGTTATCAGAGATACAATATTGATTATTGCAGAGTGTCCAACAAAGATATAACTTTCTTCCAAGGATTATTTACCAATGTCCTGGGATAGATTTGTGGTTCTTTGATTTTTTTTCTTTCCATCAATGCAGTTGTCTTCAGTAAAGTGTAGAATTCTTCCAAGGTCTGGGTGTATTTGAATTCCACCTTCTGGTTATGCATTTCCTAGATATAGCAGGTATTGTCCATAACAAATACATATTTGTCTTATTCAGGTAGGGACCTTCATTTACATTTAGAATTATCAATACTTTAGTTAAGGTAAAGGATTCATTAAATAAAGCTTGTAAAAATGATTGATTCCATTCCAATATGATTTAATTTTATTACATTCATAAAAAATATGAATCCAGTCTGCTTTATCTGACTTTTCACACCTCCAGCAAAAACCATTTGTAGTAGTACTGATCTTTTTAATTCTATCTGGTGTTAAAATGCTCTGTGTAAGTATTTCCAGTTAAATATTTTCCAGTTCTGTGTTAGAGGTGTAATTAACTGATAGTAAGATGTTAGTTTTAATTTCTTCTGTTAAGTAAAATGACTGACCTTTTGTTAAGAACTGCCAGTATGATTGTTTGGGAATTGTTTTATATGTTATTAACTCTTTATATAGATTTGCAATGGAATTTTTCTTTTCACAACTATTATATATAAATTCATACAAAAAACTTATTAGATTTGGAATATCTTTAAATGAGGAATTATTAATTAATCTGCATAAATCTTGAGTATACATTAGAATGCTTTGTAAGGTTAACCAGTCCTGTGTTGGAATATTTTAAGCAGTTTTTATCATATGTATATCTAAAACATTTAATTTATTTACACATTGAAACCAGCATAAGAATCCATTTTGTTCCTAGGAGGTTATTGTTTCCCTATATATTTTGTGAGAAAAGGTCTTAGTGATGGTAAATGGGGTTAAAAGGTCAAACCAAAGTTTTAGATCTAAGTTTGCATTGATAAGTTTCCTAAAGGAACTGATGTAATGATTAATCAGTGTTGTTTTAGAAGGTTTTGTTATATTATTTTGTGTACTTATGCATAGTATGTACCAGGGTTTGTTTGATTTGTCTACTATTACAATTTTTTTTAACAGATTAAATTCATTTGTTAATATAGCCATTGTTAATTCTTTCCAGTTGGCAAAATAATTTGGGTTTATCCAGTCTATTGTAGTTTTAAGCACATATGCTTTTATATGTGTTTCTATTTCTTGGAAGTTCAATCATCCTTGTTTTCAGGGTCTAATGTGATGAGTTAGAGCAACTCTATTCTTTTTGGGATACCATAAAAATTTTGTCAAACATGAATTTATTTCTTTAAAAATGCATCTTTCAGGAATTAACTGTATTACTAATGCTACATATAGTATTTTTGGTAATAAGACCATTTTTATTAATTGAAACCTGTCTTCAAAAGTTAATATAATTTAACAAAAGGAAATCTTGGGATAAGGAATTGTTAGATATTCAAAGTAAACTAGACTCTTATAAACATAATAATAAAGAAAATATTATGGACAAGAAAGTTATTGAAGAAATAAACAAACTAAATGAGAAATACAAAGAAATTTTAACTCATAAAGTTAAAATAACTTTAGAGAAATACAAGTTTTTGTCTTATTCAATAAGCCCCAAATACTTACATAGACTTAAAAATAAAACAAAAAGATTGAATAAACAAAACCATATCAAAGAAATCTTTTCTAAGAGGAAAAAGAAGAATGTTTCTAGTATACCAGAAATACTGGATGAATTTAGAAATCACTTTCACAAGATTAACCATAACAACATTAACATGGAACCTAAAGATAAAATAAAGGAGTTTATAACCACAAACATGAATAAAAAGCTTAATAAACAACAGATTAAACTATTGGACAAGAGTATTTCATATACAGAAGTTATTACACAAATAAATAAGCTTAAATCAAACAAAGCACGGATAATGATGGTATTATACCAGATATATAAAATCCTTTCTAAAACTACATATTCATTAATACATAAGGTTTTTATTCTGGCCCAAACTGAGTTAATAACCCCCATCTTGGCAATATACATTTATTTCACCAATTTTAAAACCTAATAAAGATCCAACTAGATGTTCTTCATCGACCCATCTCATTACTTAATGTTGATTATAAAATGTTTATGAGTATTTTTGCTGATAGATTGAAGACAATTATCCCGGCATTATAGACATAGATCAGGACGGGCTTCATTGTAAATAGAAATACTTTTGATAATATAAGAAGAACTTTAACATTAATTGATTTTGCAAATAGGGAAAAGAAAGATTTAGCACTTATTAGTCTTGATATAGGTTCAGCATTTGATTCAGTAAGTTGGGACTATCTGTTTACCTTACTGAAATGCACAAATTTCTCTGATGCATTTGTAAATTTAATTGAGCATTTATACAAAGGAACGCTGGCTTATATTAAGGTAGGAACATATGTTTCACAAAAATACCCATTCTTAAAGGTACAAAGCAAGGATGTCCACTTTCTCCACTATTATTCACTTTAGTAATGGAGCCTTGGGCTAATTTGATTAGAAACAGTACTGACATAGAGGGTTTTGAAATAGAAGAAAATACAACATCAAAAATTCAACTTTTGCAGATGATGTTCTAATTACATCAGCAGGATCTAATTCTTCTATGCAGTCTTTATTTGATAAAATGATGAATTTTAAAAGTATTTCTGGTTTAATATTCAATGAAGAAAAACTAAAATACTACCTATATATACGAAAAATACTCTCATTAGTGATTTTACTAAATATGTACCCAACTCAGGTCAGATAACTTATTTAGGTATAATACTATCTAAAGATATTAAATCTATTATATATAATAACTATAATACCTGTTTTCTTAATATACAAAATCTTTTTAATACCTGGAATAATATGTTTTTTACTATGGAGGAGAGACTTACAATTCTTAAAATGATAATATTCCCCAAGATTTTATACTTAATACAATCAATAATAATTTCACCTACAAAAATAACTATCAAGAAACTGAATACACTAATGTTAAATTTCTTATGGGCACCTAATAGACCTAGGATTGCATTAAAGAAACATACTAATAGCTGGTCTCAAGGGGGTATTTCTTTTCCAGACTTTAATTTATATATTATCTCTTCTATTATAAAAGTTATTACTTTATTAATAGATCGGTCATATGTCATAAAATGGAAAGATTATTGGGAGCTAATTAGTATGCACTTCATGAAAATCTCCAACACATAAAAATATGATTATAAATAACTCCATGTTGTGGTTGCTAAAGGAATTTTGTACTTCACCTATTACACCTAAACATGTGGTCTGTTACCCATTAAATATTATTACTAGTTATCGTAACTTTATATTCATGCACCCTAAGTATAGGGAATGGAATTTTATTGTATTCCCTATAATTTATACTCAGGGTATGCTTATGTCATCTACTTCTGAAGGAGCTCATTTAGCTATAGATAATAATCTAAAGTACTGGTATCAGCTGATATCTGATAATAAAGTTAAAAATCTAGATTTCTTAAAACAAGAATTTGATCTAAGAGAAACTTGCTGGTTAGAGGTTCAGATCTTTAGACAACATCTCATTGATAGAATAGATCTAATGTCTATAACAGTTAAAGAATCTATTCCAAAACTGATTGATTACTTGATAATAAATTTACAGCATAAAGTTTCTGATAAAGGTAAACTTTCATATATACATAAAATTATCAGACAAGAAACTTTTTACAATGTAGATTCATACTGGAATTATTTCACCTCTATTAATGGGGACCCACCAACTCAACAAGATAAACAATATATATTGGAATCTGCTTATAGAACTACATCTTCCATTGTCTGGAGACTTTATACATGGAAATTTTTACATAGATCTTTTATACACCTTTGATGATGAATAAAATTAATAATAAAGATAATCTATGTAAGAGATGTAATGTAGAAATTAATGCTGACTGGGCTCATATGTTTTATGACTGTATGAAGTTGAAAGAATACTGGAAGTCAATTAATGAAATTTTGCAGGCTCTTTTTACAGATAATTTCATTATTTCTAAGTCTCTTATATTATTCAACACACCTGTACCTCAATGTGTTAAAAGATTAAGCTTCCCTTGTTATGGTCTATCCTAGCAGTGGCTAGGAAAATAATAACTAGAAATTGGATTTCAGATACACCTCCTTCGTTCAATGAATTTAAAAATGTTATGAATATAATGTGTCATATGGAAATAAGCACAATTAGAATGAGAACAACTAGAAAAACATCACATTTTATTGTATGGGATAATTTACAAAATTTGTTAAAAAAATTCTAATTTCAATAGCACAGTATTTTAGTTTAATTAATTGATCTGATTGTAGTGGATGTCTTTGTAAATACTTTAGTTGTTTTGTTGAATATTATAATAATACCTATTTTTAATTATTTGTATAAAATTGTTATGATATTTCTCTTATATGTTAAAACAATAAACTTGTTTTGAAAAAAAAAAAAAAGTTAATATAATTTTGTTCCACTTTTGTATATATATTTGTATTGTTTCAATAATGTTTTTATAATTTATTAATATTATTTTGTTTATATTTTCACATAACACTATTCCTAAATAATTTAGTGTAAGTTCTTGTTTTCCTATGATGGATTTATCTGTAACTTGTAGTTCTTTTTTCTTATTTAAAAATAGAAATTTTTATTTTGATCTATTAAAGTGTAGATCTGAAATCTTATAATATTTCTCCATTACTTCTTCTAGCTCTCCTAATGACTCACTGGAGTTTGATATGGTTAATAAAATGTGTTCAACAAAAAGCATTATTTTAGATATGTACTGGTCATAGACTTCTTTTCCTTTTATTCTTGGATTATTGCGTATTATTTCTGCAAGTATTTCTATAGCCAAAGCAAACAAAATAGCAGAAAGGGGGCATCCTTGTTTAGTACCTTTTGTTATATGGATAGATTCTGAGGTGAAAGGACCTAATTTAATGTAGGCTAATTTATTAATATATATGTTTTTAGTAATAAAATGAAGGGAGGAAAAAATTCAAATAACGCTAAAGTTTTAAATAGATATTCCCAGTTGAGGGAATCAAAGGCTTTTTCTGTCTAATCTGATTATAAGTGTTTCTCTATCTTCTTTATTCACATAATCTATAAGAGTAAGCATCCTTTTAATATTATCATGTCTGTGCTTGTTATATAAAAATCCAGTTTGATTATTATTAATTGTCTTTTAAAGTGGGATTTTCATTCTGTTAGCTAGCATTGACATGAATATTTTGTAATCATTATTCAGTAATGATATAGGTCTGTATGAGGTGCAAAGCTCTGATGGTTTGTTATCTTTTAGAATTGGTGTTATAAGAGAATATTTCCATGAGGGTGGCATTTTTGCTTCTGACTGGACTTCTAGCAAAGTTTTATAAAAAAAGGGAGATTACTGTTGAATGGAGTTTGTAAATTTCTGTAATTATACCATCTATCCCTGGAGCTTTGTTAGATTTACTTTCTTTTATCTTGTCAACAATTTCTTTGTAGGATATAGGTTTTTGTAGGTCTAGTTTTAAGTTTTCGGGAATTTTTTTTTATATTGATAAGGTTTGTATCTAAGTTTATTTGGTTCATATCTAAATCTTCTTTTTTGAAGTGTTCCATATAATGGAACCGAAATGCTTCAAGGATGTGTCTTATATCTGATACTTTTTTCCCTATCTTTTCATGATATATATTGCTAATGTTATTTGCTTTAGACTGCATTTTAATTCTTGTAGATAAGTTATGTAGATATCTGGGGGAGGTGGATATTGAGCTTATTTTTAATTTTTCCAAGGCTAGACAAGTTTTGTGTGTTAGAATTTCATTATATTTTTTATTTTTAATTCATCTATTTCTTTTTTGACTTCTGGACAATTCTGATTTTTTTTTTTTTTTTTTTTTTTTTTTTTAGATTTTGCTGTCAAGAGTCTGGTTTGCAAGTATAATGATTCAGATTCCCATTCTCTAACTTTGTTTTTCTACCAGCTAAGGGTCTTACAAAATGAATATTATTTTAATGAGTCCCAAACCATGACTCTACTAATTTCTGTTGTATTATTAATTTCAAGAAATAATTGTAGTTCTGACAACATCCAGGGTCTGAATTCTTTAATTTTTGTAATATATGATGGAATTCTAGTTGAGAGGATTAAAGGTTTAAACTCTATTTGGAGCTTCATTATCAGAGAGTCATGATCTGAGAAGGGGCATGGAGCTATTGAGAAGTTGAGGATCTCTGTTTGTAAATCTTGAGCTATGAAGAATTTGTCTATTCTGGTTTGTGTTCCAAATCTATGGTCTTTATGGGAAAATAATAAGAATTTATCATCTTTTACTTTAAAAGTGTCAATTAAGTAAAATGAATCAATCCATTTTTTTAAAGATTTTGAAATAGTTGCTATGCAAAAAGACTTCTTGGTAGTTTCAGAAGCTTCTAAGGTACAATTAAAGTCTCCTCCCAGTATAAGATTTCCTTTATAATTGTTGTAAATAAAATCTAGGTGTTTTTAACCGTTCCTGCTCCAGTTCCTGGGAACCAGTATATATTTGCTAAGTTCCATATTCTGTTATTAAATTTAATTATAACAAATGCTAGTAGACCTTCCTTGTCTTTATATTTATAAATAACTTTTGGAGTGATTATGTTTTTCTTCCAGAGAATTGATACTCCTTTTGTCTTTGTTCTATAAGAGGATTGAGCTAAGACTGTATAGTCCTCAGGGTTCCAAATAAAGCTATCATTAGTCTTAAAATGTGTTTCCTGGAGAAATACTATTTGTGCCTTATTTAGATTTAAATATTTTAGTAAGTTTGATCTTTTATTTGCATTATTTAAGCCATTGGTATTTAATGATAAGAATGTTAAATCCATTTCAAGTTATTGTTGGAAGAAATGTTTTGCTTCTTTTTTATTTTGATTATAGTAGTTATACCATATTCTCTGATAACATTGGATGTTATTTTTGTGTGTGTAAACTTGGGAGTGTAATTTAATGTTCTTTCTTCTTTAAATATAAGTAGGGTAAAATTCTGGTCAGGCTTTAAAAAAGTACTTCTATAAAACATTAATTCTAAAGTATCAAATACAAGTAAATATGAATGAATAAGATAGATCTATTGGATTATTACCCATACCTTTAACCAACAATATCAACTAAGCTCCATATGTTAAATTATTATATGGAGAATTTTCTTAAAAGAGATATGAAATTCTATATTATTCTATTATTGTTCTATAGTATTTTATAAATCAGGATAGAATGTTAGTAGTGTAAACAATTATTATGTTTACTTAGAAAATATCCAATATTTAGTTACCCTTAAGAGATCCCAAACATGTCAGATATGTCATTTTGGATAAATTAAATGCAACAGAGAAGCATACACTAAATAAGCCAACAACAAATAGATTATTACTAAAATAATTTGACTAAAAGGACTCTGCAGGAGACAATGAGTGATTACCAATGAAATATGAATGTACTGTAAGTGTCCTGTCTTCCTTTACTTTCCCACTCTTCAGCTCACCAACTTAAACTTACACTTATGAAAAGACATGGCTTATCAGTGGTATCCTGACTCAGAGTAATGGCGCCCTACATTCTAGTGTGCAGTGCTTTTACATATTTATAGATTTACAAAGCAGAGTCTAAAAATGAACTATGATCACCCTGACAATTCCCATCCTGCATAGGGCACCTCCTGCTTCCAGAACAGGTAATCACATCACGTCTAGAATGAATGTGAAGGTACTTATATGGTAATCAAGACTTACCTTAGGTAAGTATTAATCAAATACTATTTAGAGCATCTTAGAGAGTTCTCAGGGCAGTTAGAATACTCTTAAGCCTCTCCTCCCTTGACCAAAAACAGATTTCCCTTCCCTTTCTTTCCCTTGTTTTAAATAAGTAATAATAAAAGAAATTCAGCAAACACAGGTAAACAGAAATAACATTCAGTAGTCCTTCTTGTACATGACTCGCAATCCATATAACAAGTCAGTGACTAACATCACTAACATCACATTATAAAGACAAATTAGAAATAATTTCCTAGCTCTTTAAATTTTCTGATAAAGCAAAAAGTTAACAATAAGCTATTTTAACTAAAAGTATAAAGCATTTCAATTTTTCCTTGCATGTATACATTTCTACTTATATTGTAGTGTCAGTAGTTATCTTTGAAAATTGTACAATACTTCACTTCTTCAAAGCCGAAAGACACAAACAAACTTCACTTCTTCAAATCATTCCTTTTTCAATTCAGGTTTGGTTTTGTCAAAATGGCAACAATATTTCAAGGGAACAATTAATATTTAGACTGATGTTTCAAATAACTTGTCAGTTGCCAATTGAGTTAGTTTAGAATGTATGATCAGTGCAAATAGAGCATGTTGGAAAAATAATATGCATTGTTTCGTGTGCTCTAGAGACTGTCATATGCAAGTGACATATATAATGTAGCATATATAGAGCAGATAGCTTATGGATTCAGAATGTTAAAGTAAATTATGCTTATTAATCAGGCAGTTTCATTTAAATTCACAAGTAATTTGGGGACATTTCAGTTAAGTTTCCAGGAATGTGTAGTCCAATGTGAGTAACTGAGTCCACTTTTCCTCATAAACATTTGTCACAATTCATTAAATGAGGCAGAGTCTAACATCTGTCTAATAATCATTATAAAGACAAAGAATAGTAATTTCCTAGCTCTTCAAACTTTCTGATATCGCTAAAATGCTGACAGTAAGCTATTTTAACTGGAAGACTAAAACATTTCAATACTTCCTTGTGAATATATATTTTTACTTTTACTGTAGTGTCAAGAACTGTCTTTGAAATCTATGCATTACTTCACTTCTTTCAAGTCATTCATTTTACATTTCAGATTATATTTTGTCAAAATGTCAATAGCATTTCAAGGGCACATTTAATATTTACACTGATATTTTAAATGAATAGCCATCAGTTACCAAGTGAGTTTGTACAGAGTGTAAGGTAACTGCAAAGATAACATGTTGCAAAAAGTAATATGTATCTTTTCATATGCTCTAGAGACTGACAGTTTCAAGTAACATAAAATGTAACATTTATAGTGCAGACAACTTGTGAAATCAACATGTTAAAGTGAGTAATACTTTTTAATCAAGCAGCTACATTTCAGTGCACATGTAGTTTGATAACATTTTAGTTGTGTTTCCAGGAATATGTAATCCTATGAGGATAAATCATAAAATATTTACAAATAATCCTATTATGTATTTATTTTACCTTGTTTAGGTTGTTTTCATTTTAATAACTAAACAACATTTCTTTTTCTTATTATTTGTTATCTGTGAGGCTAAATGCACTTCACAGATTCACAGTGTCCTTAGAAACTGCATCAATTGTTTACTGTTGCTATGGCAATGCAAATAGAATGTGAAGAAAGCTTCACTTCTCTTAACCAACAGTACATTTTCCCTCATTTTTTATGTATTTGTTAATATTAAAAGAAAATAATTCAAAGGACATATGTACATGAATGAAACATTTCAGAATTAATCACGAACATGTCCCCAGTCCCAATAAGCATAACAGTGACTATCTTTAATCTAATAAATATTGTAATAATTAATTAAGTTCACTATTCCAATTAGTCTACCTTAAAACTAGATTATTTTTGACTATTATTTATCTATGTATAGATAGTGAGTTATTAAATATATACAGACTATATTAGTATAGTAAATAGTTGAGAATTTAGAAAAGGAGACAAGATGCAGTTAAAATAAATAATGAGAAAAGAGAGAAGAGAGAAAGAAGAGAAAATTAAGAGAAAATACACATATACTATGTATGTTGATTTACAGTATAAATATTTTATGTGATACATAACCCTCCTTCTGTGAAAGAAAAGTACTCTGTTTTACATACCTGAGGTAATGTGAAAACTCTCATGTGTAATTTATTTTCAAAAAATATAGATAAAGATTCCAGTAGTTAGTTACCTTTGTTTTAAAATTCCAAGCAGTAAAATTGGTCCTTTAAAGTAATGTTAAAACAATTCATATCATAGTAGATGCTTTGAGAGATTTGGCTGTAACAGTATCAGTCTTTTGCTTCTTTTTGACTTCTGTCCAGACATTTGTTTCTTTTGTTCTTGTGAGAGAAGGTGACATCTAATCCATATCTTCTGGTAAAATAATCACATTACTAGTTTTAATAAATTAAGAGGCTTCCTCTAAGTCAATAAAAGTCCTCATCTCGTTGGCATACAGTATTCTTATCTTAGCTAGATATGCAAGTTGTGCCTTGATGTTATTTTGTTTCAGAAACTTTATCATTGGCCACACTTTTTTCCTTTGTTCCATTATTCTAGATGAATAGTCGTTATCAAATCTTATCAGGCTCTGTTTATATTTTAGAGGTGCCTTCCTCCAAGCAGATCTTAAGATCAGTTCCTTGTCCAAGTATGAAAGAAATTTTATAATTATTGACCTAGGAGGAGAGTTTGAGTTAGTGGCAGGTTTCCCAAGAGCTCTGTGTGCCCTTTCATGCCAAAGGAAAGTCCTTCTTTTAAATTTAAAAAGCCAGGGATCCAGCTTGATAAAAAAGAAATAATATCCTCACCTTCTGTGTTTTCAGGTAATCCGCAAATCCTGATATTATTTCTCCTCTCCCTATTTTCCAAGTCATCTACTTTATTAACCAACCAAGTGTTTTGTTTAAGAAGCAGTTCTTTCTGTGTTTCCTCTTCCTTATGTCTGCTTTCTAAGTCATTTACAGAAACCTCTATTCCTGTTATCCTTGTCTGGTGTTGTAGCATTTCCTTGAGGGTGTCAGCCTGTTTTTGACTGCTTGTTTTAAGATTTTCCAGGTTCTCTTTAAAATCATCCATCTTCAAAGACAACTCCTGCGGGGTAGATGCCATCTGTTGTAGTTCCTTCTTTAAGGCAGCATCCTGGTGAGAATTCTTTGAGTTGCTCGTTTTAACAAGTGAATATATCACCAAAGTTTCTAATTATGTAAATTAGTCCTTTATCTATAAGATTTTATACTTTGAAGAAAAAAAAGAATATTTTTTCCTGCCTTATTTAACTAGTTATATGGAGCTCTAAAATACTGCTGCTTTCAGTTAGCCATTCAGGCTCCCTCCCACCCCGTACAGATAGTTTCATTGTTTATTAATAGGTAACTACATGAATAAAAGTGCTGCAATCTGTTCAAGTTAAGTGCATATGCAAGTCAAGGAGATCCATTATGTAGTAACATTCTGAGCATTATGCATATATGATATGATGAAATACTTGGAGTTTATACAGTTGTGCAATACTTCTTTCTGCAGAAAAGTAAAATCTGTAAGCTGAAGTCTTAGTCAAACAGATGTGGTCGACACTACCCTGGTACAATTTGTATCAGTATGGCATGCAGGATATATGAAACATCTAATTCTGTTACTCCAGATTTGATTGTAACACAATCCTTAGAGGCTATGTGATAACTGGTAGAAAGACTGAATAAATCTTCTGTCTAAATACAGCAAAAATGTTTCATCTGGCAGATTGCCAACCAGATGTAAAGTTTTGACATCTGATTTATGAAACTGAAATGCCATTGATTTTTTTTACTTTTGATTTCCTTTTAAAGTAAGGTTACAAATTGTCTTTCATTGTTTTGTTGTTATATAATGTAGACATATGTAGCTATGAGAGACATCCTGATAACGCAATGATTTATGTGTCTACTGACAAATTTCTTATCTGAACTATCCGACCTATTGTGAAAACATGCATGTCTGAATGCCAACTAACTGGTAGTATAAGCTTCATTATTGTATGTATTTATTTTATTTCCTTATTTCAGTAAAAAAAAACATTCTATAAAGTATCAAAAAAACAAAAAGAAACAGTATGCATGGGGAAGACAGCTAGCCTTATAATCTATGAACTGATAATGCATAGGTCATCATAACAACTATATTTATGATACCTTTTGAAACTGATAACCCGATTATAGCAGAACAGTCAAAATAGATATTTTATATGAAGTAATATACAGCCATCTATATCTTCACAAAAATGAAGGCATTAACTTGATTAACTATGGCAGGGATATATAATTCAGTTGTTCAAAGTACTAAACATACTCTTCACGATGTCCTGGTAAATCAGTTCAATTTTACCTTGATGATATGTTAGTAAGAACCTTAAAATTTGTGAAAGTGCAATCCATACTTCTAGTCCCTAAGTGACAAATGCTTTTATGAAGATTTCTAAGATATAGTTGGACTTGACACATGAGAACTACTGACTGCTGGTAAAGATTTCATTGTTGAGAAAGAATCAGATAGTGCCGCTGGTGATGGGAGCTGGTAATAGTTTTGCCTTATTACTGGGTGTACATTGGTACTCGAAGAGTTGTGACTGAGCCAGAAATGTGCAAATCCAAATTAACGGTACCTGTAGTCTATTATAATAATTAATAACATATGCAGTTGTTGCTAAACAGAGAGCATATTCCCAGACTGCAATTATTACTCCTTTTGCAAAGGTGTATTTTGTTTAAGATCTAAGTACATAACTTCAGGCAGTTCCCAGCAGACCCCCTATGTTTAGAAAATACAGTACTGAGAAGGCCTGAAAAGATAAGTTTATGAACAAGGCAGAATCCTAAGTTTTTAATTATTAAACTGAATAAGGTGCACCTCCAAAGGGTAAAGTTTTGGGTTCCATGTCAAAAACCTAGAATAGCCATTTTGTGGCTCCAAAAATTATGGTTTTATTTATTTATTAATTATGCATTCGTTAACAGTTCTGGGAAACTAAACTGTGAGTGATTTACTCAGAGGTAGGATGCCATGCAAGTGGGCAATGTAGAGCAACATTTGACCATGTGATCTGTATAGAACAGGGCAGGTACATCAAGCCATATAACTAGGAAGGCATTGAGGAAAATAGATCCAAGATAGAGCCTCAAGTCACACTGTTTTTACATCTACCTGAGCTGCCACCAGCTCAAGCAGATGGGACCTCGGTTTAACATCTCACCTGAAGGATGAAGATGTAGAGCAGGAGACAGAAGAACCTGGATTAAGAGAGATCTCCAGGACCTCTTAAATCAATTATAAAAAAAAAGAGCACAGACGATACTTTATTTATTTATGTAAAGTTATGCTAAGCAGAAAGGGTTTAACTGGCCTTTGGTTACATTAGTATTAATTATGATAAACATGACACAGAAGGCTATAAACAGGAAGTGGAAAATTCAACATTAACCACATATAAGAGCTATTACAAGTATGATGCACTGCTTATAATGTGAAAGAAGCTTCAATGTTAGAGTATTAAAGACGGATTCTTAAGGAAAAAGATTCATAGATTCATAGGTATTCCAACGATATTGAGTCTGATGACCATATTTGGCAGTGTCCTCCCTCAGGATGCACTTACTTTCTCCAGGATGGGCATTCCAGTAAATCCTGCAGTAAATTTGTAGATAACTTATTTTATATGGCAATAGTGAGTCACAATGCAGGGCAAGTTTATATCAGAGGTTTGGGAGGTTCTAGATTATTAATCTGTTCCCTGACCATGCTTTATCTGCTGGAGAAGATTTAGGTCCCTGGTTCTAGTAATGGTGGAGGAGCTGGACTTGCAGAAATACAGAAAGTGCAGAATAGTATTGGTGGAGTGGAGATGTTGGACTTGCAGATATAGAGAAAGACCAGGACAATTGTTTATCTAAAAGTGAGGTAAGCATGACATAGATCTCACCTCAAACGTCTTTTCGACACTGAATAAAAGGATAGATTTTACAGCCTCTCTTGAAGTCTAAGGGACTTAAGGCCTGTGATTTTCTTAGTTAGCAACCTTTTGGGCCATTCTGATTGCATGATATATTAGGTGAGCTACATCCTGAATGTGACATTGTACTATAGACCTGGTCTGATGAATGCTGAGTAAAAGACAGTATTTACTTCTTTAGACCTCGGTCATATTCCTTTCACAATTATCTTTGCTAAATAAAAGGATTTCCTGACGATCTTTACCACACGGTGATCAAAACAAAGGGAGTTATCTTCCCAGGTTCTTAGCTCCTTGACTACATTTCTGTTTTGTTACGGCGTGCTGTCTATCTCATATAATGAGAGGAGGTATTATCTACCAAAAGTTATGATATTATACTTTTCAACATTTGCTTTGAACCCATCTTTAGTACACCAAGAGATTAGTGAGGAGATTTCATTCTGGAGTGTTTGGATATCAGAAGCTTATTTAACAATACTCCCTCCCAGCTTACTGTTGTCTCCAAACTTTGTTAGTCATAGGTCTTGGCTCTCTGCTTTGAGAACTGAGATATTAATGCTGAAAAGGAGAGACCCCTGCACCGAGTACTGAGAGACATCACTTGTGACTTTTTTTACTTTCTGATTAGGCACCTGCAACTCATATTGTGTCTTTGCTATTCATCTTACCACATATATGGATCAATTTTTAAAGCACTTAGCTTCTTTATGTTGCCAGCATGGGGCATGGTGTTGAAGGCCTTGGCCACGCAACCTTATGTATTGCCTGGCTACCATCCAAAGCCTTTGCTACCCTTTTGAAGAAGTTTACCAGATTCAAAGGATAGGATCTACTTTTCTTAAAGCCAAATAGTTGGTAGTCAAGCCTGATAAGATTCTTGATATCATAGTTTATGTGATCAGTTTTAATACATTCCATGGCCTTTTAGATGAGGCTTGTAAGGCTAGTAGGTCTGTAATTACCAGGATTGTTTTTTTTTATTATTTATTTAACATTTTACGCATGTCTTTTGAATGCCCACCCAACCGCAGGGAGGACATGCAGACTTCACACAGAAGGCACTCCCCGCACTCCAGCCGAGAATTGAACGGGAGAACCTCTTGCTGTGAGGTATTATTTCTTAGTTTTCTAACACAGCTAATGAATAATTTATAGTCATCTTTGGCTTCAGAGGCTAGCCTAAATTCATGGGATCTTTTAGCTGGCCCAATAGTATTTTTCAGTTTTTTTTCTAATTCTTTTAATATTTTTCTTCAGAAGAGGTGTTTTAAATCTACTATATAATATTTGATGTCACATTTTTTTGTTATACCATTTGTTTATGATTGTGGACTACCAGGGTGGTTTGTTTTTGATTTATTTTTTTTTTATGATTGTAGTTCTGGGAGGGAATACTGTCTCTATGCGTTGTTCTAAATGGATGTAAAATTCCTTAGTCAAGCTTGCTGCTGAATCAGTTCCAGGGGGTGGGGCACTCTTAAATGAATTTTGACATTTCCTCATAGAGTAGGTTGAGGTTGGCATATTCCTAATCCTTAAATGCTATGGGGGTGCTACAGGGACTTTTCAAATTTTAAAGGAGAAGGTCACATGTTTGTTGGCAGGCTTTACTGGAGAAGGAGAAACCTGATGAGCAGTGGAGTCCATAGATGTAACAATCAAGTCAAAAATGCTGCATCATATAGTAGGTTAATTCACTAACTGCTCATGGACATTTTTGTATATTAAGTCTTGGGATTTTTGACATATACTATATTAGAGGTATAGGTGTCCCAGTATATTGAATGTCTTTAAATGTAATGGAGCTTTTGCCAATAGGGAGATCATTTCAAACAATGAGGAATCTTTTAGGATCGACAAGGGACAAAAAAAGATGTTCTGTAAGAAACTATTAGTGGATAATTAATCCTATCTGTAGTGCAGTGATTTCAGTTTGTGGATCCCTAGGTATTTGCCTGGAGGTATTATATTCCCTGAGAAATAATGGAGACTCCTCCAGAGCTGCCATTGGGTTTTAAAGCGTGAAAAATGCAAAACAGTGATATAGAGTAGGGTATATTTTCATTTAAACCAAATCTCAGTAACCACACAGACATGAATGTTGTGCAAATGCAGGTGAGAGGAAACCCTGCAAGATCAGACACTTTATTGTTAAGACTTCTGGCATTGAGAAAAGCCACCTTAATGTCATATGATTTCACGTTTGATATGTTGGTTTTGTTGGAATGGCACACGGACTAGAAAAAGGCATTGAGTGGCAGTGAAGGCTTTAACCATGATGCTGAAACCCTGAAATGAGTGGTACAGGTCCTTCTTAGCAAAGAAAACTGGACCTTTGAACATCCAGTGCTGACACGTATTGGGTTATCCTGGAATGACACCAGCTATTTAGCCAGTTATTGAAACCAATTACCTTTTCTTTGTATCTAAGCATCATCTGAAGTAAAGGGAGGATTCCACTCAGGATCAGTATTTCTCCCTGCATGTCCTGCAGTGTTTTATATCAGAACTCATTCGCTCCTGAATGGAACACCACCATGTCATAGTCATATATCTAAGGTGTTAGGTTCTTTGGGCCTTTTTAATATCAGAGATCCTGACACCTGAAAGACAATTCACTATAGTCATCCCTTTTGCCATCCTTGTGAGTGATATGTCAGTGTGCCTGACTAGTCAGCTATCAGTAAAACATTTCCTTTACTGTTGTGTGGCAGAGTGGCAGATTTGTAGGAGTGTGTTTGCTCAGGGTGACCCTTATGGGAGGTATACATGAAATAGATAAGTTATCTGATTTTTGCAGACTTAATCTTGTTTCTAGGAAGCTTTGGGAATGCCTTTTTTACAACCTTGGCATAATGATTAGTGAAGGTTTGTGATGGTGGTATATGAAGTTTAAAGGCCAAGTTTCTAGTTTAGAGGAAAACCTCCAAATTAATTAGGCCTTCTACTTCCCACAGATGTAGTTATTATTGCTGAGAATTGTGCTCAGATAATGAACTTAGACAGTTTCTTCACAGAGGCCTAGTGCTAAAAGGCTGAATACAGATGTGAAACTAACAGGCTGACCTTCCATCTTGTCCAGTGCTTAGGTATTAAATGCAGCAGAGGGTGTATGTAATCATATGAGAAGACAAAATATATACTAGGGTCTCCAGTGATCAGTGCTCTTGTCCCAGATGTTGCATATTTTAAAAGTAATCTGGAAAAAAGGGGTTATACTTCCAGACAATGCACTGCTCAGTAATATGGTAGGAAGATATGAAAGAGAGGGTCTCTCAACCATTAGAAGTCTAAGGAGAGGAATTTCCTAGTTTGATATTCTAGTGTTCACTAGTATGAGCAGATGAGATGAGACCAGGAGTTGCTTCCAAAGGCAAATTTGTATTATGTGCAGGCAACTAAAGAGCTATCAAGTTTAAAAGTGCAACAACGATTGGTTTGGTGGGTGGTCAGTATTCTGGACCTATGGAATGCTTTGGGGGGTATTTCAATAGCTTATGGAGAGTGACTTCCCAAAATGAAATTAACATAAAGCAGAGACAATAAGAGAGATTCTGGATTTAGGAACATGAACAATGGTTATGCTTGCTGAGATATATGGATACGTAATATAGCTGTGGGATGGTGTATGTGTGTGTGTGTGTGTGTGTGTGTGTGTGTGTGTGTGTGTGTGTGTGTGTGTGTGTGTGTGTGCAGTCTATGTAGGATTAATCTCCCATACATTATGTATAATATAAATGTAGTCAATTCATTAAACTTATGTTAAGATATTTAAAGATCATGATTCTATAGAGGTTTACTACGTTATATTTGCAGATAGATTCTGTGTACATACCAGCTTGTTCATAGGTTCATAGGTAGGTATTAGGCTATCAGCCCTGGGGCCTATACAAGCCCAGCCAAAAAGGTACCCTGGCTTTTGGCACCCAAGAAAATTATTTTCCTGTGCCACTGTCGAGCAGAGCCACAGAGGTGATCCCCGGGGTGAATTTCCTATTTCCCATCCAGTCATCAAGATTTTTCTTGAAGAGTGCTAATGAGGAGCTTTGTTTGATATAGATAGGTAGTTTATTCCAGAGTATGGGAAGTCTCTGGGACAGGAATCTATCCCTCCGGCATGTTCTGTTTACTGTGGTGTCAAGGTTTAGGTCCCTAGAGCATGTAGCTAAGAGGGATTTGGATTTCTTTAAGTGGAGCATGTCCAACAGCTCTGGGTATGACATAGCTTTGTATGTTAGGCAGAGATCACCACTGAGTAGGCGATATGCGATGGAGTAAAGCTGGAGTTTTTTGAGACGGTCTGCATAGGGCATCTGTTTGAGGCTGGTAATCCTCTTTGTGAGGTATTTCTGCAGCCTTTCCAGTTGTTGTAGATGTCTTGTGAGGTACATACCAAAAGGGGCGTTGTACTCTATAATGAGTCTAATGAGTGATGAGTAGAGAGGAACAATGACCTCTTTTTTTCTGGATGAGAAACCTTTTGTGATGATGTGTGCCATGTAGAAGGATTTCCTGACTACTGTGGTGATGTGATTATCAAAGGAGAGACTACTGTCCACCTGTGTCCCAAGGTCTCTTATCACACTTTCAGTGTTAAGTATATTACCGCCTATGTTGTAGTTCATGGGTACAGAGTTTTTACCAAAGGAAATGACAATGCACTTTTTGGCATTGAGCTTGAGGCCATGGCTTTGACACCAGGCATCTGTCTCAGTGAGGCCCTTTTGTAGGATGTCCACATTGTTAGGAGTTTTGATTATGGCTTCTAGTTTGCAGTCATCTGCAAACTTTGTTAGCCAAAGACCTTCTGTGTTAGCCTGTACTTCAGAAAAGTAGATACCAAACAGGAGAGGACCCAGGACTGAACCCTGTGGTACTCCACTTGTTACTGGTCTGAAGTTGGATTTGGAGTCTGCTACTTTCACAGTATGGGTTCTGTCAGTGAGCCAGTTGGCAACCCATCTTGTGACATAGGGATTTATACCTAGTTTAGTGAGTTTGTCTATAATTCCAGAGTGGGGGATGGTGTTGAAAGCCTTGGCAAGATTTAGATAGGCTGTGTGAACCACCTTACCCTTGTCAACGGCTTTGGAGAATGCTTCAAAGAAGTCTATCAGGTTTAGGAGACATGATCTGCATTTTACAAACCTGAACTGGGTGGGGTCCAGAGTTTGGAGATTACCAATGTCTTTGTTTATAAGTTCCATGATAATACGTTCCATGGCCTTGCAGACCAGACTCGTCAGGCTAATAGGGCGGTAGTTCCCAGGGTCCGTGGTGGCTCCCCCTTTGTGGAGTGGGATAACCGTCACTGTGCACCATTCAGTAGGCACAAAGTCTGAGGTGAGGCTATGATTGAACATGGTACTTAGGTGGGGTGCCAGTTCGTTCTGTAGTTTGTGTAGAACGTAGCCTGGGATGTTGTCTGGTCCCATGAATGCTGTATTCTTGGCTTTGGAGAGTGTGGTTTTTACCTGTGCAGCAGTGATTACAGGAACTTTGCATACTTCTGGTATAGAGATGGGCTCTTTAGGGGGTGAGAGGAGGGTAAAGTTAGCACTGAACCTATCTGCCAGGATGTTGGCAATATCAGTTGAGTCTGTGTATTTAGTGCCATTGTGCTGTAACTCAGAGCAGATCTGAGTGTTGCCATTGAGATTCTTGACATAGCTATAGAATGCTTTGTGGTTGTCTTTAGAATCAGTGGCAATTTTGTTTTCATAACTAGCTTCGGAGGATTTTATCAGGGATCGCAGTTTCTTACTGAGGCTGACCAGGGAGCTCCTCCACTCAAGGAATTTTACTCTCTTTTACAACAGTTTCTTCCTTCTGTTGTACCACCAGATTGGCTTCCTTTTTTTGAAGGATAGCATCTTGGTTCTATTTGGGATAGCACGATCCATGCACTCATGTAAGTGCTTATAAAGTGCAATTGTGTAGGATTCATTAGTCGTAACTGTATTGTCCATCTGTATGAGTGTCATGAAGTTCAACACTTCTGTCTTAAGAAGCATGAAGTTGGATTTGGAGACATTTTTTACCATGGTTTCCTTAATAGGGGGTGGAGGCAGGATGTGGATATCTAGGGTAATTAGCTTATGGTCAGATCGGACCAATGAGGCGTTGACTTCAGGTGTGGAACACTGGTCACTCATGTTGGTAATGACTAGATCTAGGATATTGTTGCCCCTGATGGGGGTGTGGATAAGTTGACCCAGGGCATTGGAGTTTATGAATTCCAGAAAGCGTTGAGCGAACAAGTTGGTACATGAGTAGTTTTCCCAGTTAATGGTGGGGTAGTTGAAATTGCCCATTATTAGAGTCTTTGGTTGAACCCTAATATTTTCCAGTACATCAAGAAAAGAGGAGTGGGAATCCTGGGGCATGGTGGGTGATCTGTAGCAAGCTACAATTTGGATTGCAGTTTTGCCCAGAGTTAGTTGCACTTGGATAACCTCGGCTGAATTATGCTGAGCAACTAACCTGGAGGTGTGGATATCCTTAATGAATATGGACACGCCTCCGCCTTTGGTGTTCCAGTCCAGGTTACATGGCCGAAAAGTGTGGTATGAGTTATAGCCTGGTAGTGCAGGGGTGCTCTCCAGAGCCTTGAACCAGGTCTCAGTCACTGCACAGATATTGATGTTCTCCATTTTAAGGAGTGCCTCGAGTGAGTGCATTTTGAGATTTAGACTTCTAGCATTGAGTAGCATCACCCTCAGTTTTTGCTTGCCAGTTCCTGTTACGGTGGTGAATTTGTCATTTGAACCTTGCCTAAAAAAGGCACTATAGGGGTGACAAGAACCTTAGCCAGTATCTGGAATCCCAGGAGTGACAGGTGTAGGCCATCTCTGGCAAAGCATCATGGTGTGTCGACCATGTCATCCCAGGCAGACAGATACTGGATCCCTTTAGAATGGCACCAGAAGCTTAGCCAATTGTTGAAGTCAATCATTTTGTCCTTGTACTGCGGCATCATTCTGGGTGATGGCAGAATGCTACTCAGGGTTAGGGTCATACCTGCCTGGGCTACAAGATCGGAGAGCTCTTCCATATCTCTTTTCATGTAGTCTAGGGAGGTATGTCTCAGGTCGTTCACATCAACAAGGACAATGACAGAGTCATATTTGTACTTGTTGTGGAGTGACCTGAGTGCGTGGGTTATGTGGCGGATCCTGACACCCGACAGGCAGCTGACAGTAACCTTCTCCTTGTTTAGCCTGGTGAGTGGGACATTAGTGTGCCTGACTATAGTCACCTATGACTAGTGTGTTGGGTACGTTGTTTTGCCTTATTGGCTGCGGTTGGGTGGCACACTGAGTCTGCGGGCTATGTGTCATTTGGGTTGTGTTGGGGGATGGAGGTTGCTTGCGTTTCTACTTTGGAGGTCTCTGTTGCTTAGACAGATTATTATTGAGAGCCTCCGAGAATGTTTTTGTGTTACTATGTGTGGATTTTGGTGGTGTAGATTTAGTGAGACTATGTGATGAGTGTGGTGTCGTGCAAGTGTTTACCTTCTCCTCTTGACTGTCAAGTTCAGTCTTGATTGGCGAAAGCTTTACGTCCAGTTTGGCTAGATAAGTGCATCTCTCAAAGGTTGTAGTGTTGGGTGGTAGGAGGAGAGGGATGTCTGTGTACATGAGGCAATTTCTACATTGCCCCAAGATGCCCAGATTCATCAGATAGACAGGAGAGAACACTGGGAGCTGACCCTTGGACATGACTGAATAAAAAACTATTTTCCTCTAGATAAGTGGAAAGTGAGTACAAGAGCTGTTTTTCTCTAAGCAAGTGAGGAAAGTAAGTACCAAAACTGTTTTCCTCTAGGTAATGAGGAAGGATGAGTGCTGTAGTAATTAATAGGTTAGTTAGTGCTTACAAGTTCTGAACAAATGCTGATCACAAATAAGCACATTCAAGTGCTAAAAGTAAGAATCTGTATCTGGACTAAACTAGTTACAGGAAAGGGGGGAAACAAGTGCAAATGTGGGCTTTTAAATCAGAAAGTTGAGAGAGATGGAAAAACTGCCCAAATGGCCAATAACTACAATTTCTGGGCGAGAACCACTCCTTATGTGCTAGATAAGTTACCTGGTATTTACCACTCCCACTGATAAGCTAGAAGGCTTCCCTCCAACACAGAAAGCTTGGGGGAGCTCAGAAGCTTACATACAGTCCTGGATACAGCAAATCTGATTCTGGACTACACTAGTTACAGGAAAGGTATTTATATATATATATATATATATATATATATATATATATATATATATATATATATATATATATATACAGAAAATTAGCTAAAACAGCAGTAAAAACAATTCAAATGCAGTACAAGCTAGCACACTTGAGTATGTAGCAATGTTAGACCAAACAGTTTAAAAAGTGCAATTAAATTAAAAATGACTAAACACAAGTGCAGAAGGAGTCTATTAGGTAGAATGAGGTAAAGATATGGGACTGGGGGGAGTGTGCCAGATCAAATCTACAATGGGGGCGGGCAACTGCAAAAGCCTCCAAATTTAAACAACAAGACAGGAATAGGGAGGGTGGGTATGGGAAAAACAACACCTTCAGCAGAGATCTGAAAAAGTATACAGTGAAGCAAAAATAACAGTGCACAACTCTGAAGTCAGCCAGCAATATTATAAAATTAGTCAAACAACAATTACCAGTACACAACTCTGAAGTGCCAGAAAAATATACTCAGCTCTCTATATCTCCAGATAGAATTGAAGAGCACTCTGTCAGGACACATGAAGGCTCCAGCAATGATGTAAAATAGTAAATCTGAATATAAGCAACAAACACATCATTAGTGCATTTACATTCTGTTTCATTACTGAAAATCTTAATGTTTGCATCAGTGTGTTAAGATGATGTTGTTATATTAGTCTAAGTTAAGACTTCTATGGATAATGACTGAACATGGTATTAATGTACTGTTTGCGGTGACAGACTTTGTGCACACTGTGACATAGTATGTAATCTGATAGATTTGAAATTATGAGTGCAGCACTAGCATGAGTGTGGTTTTCGTTCATTACTAACAATTTTAATATCTGCAGAGATGAGTGAGTTTAAAACTGATTTTGAAATGTATCCGAGGGTCAATTTGGAGTATAACAATTTCTAACTTTCATTGACGTAGACTGAATGTGAGGTTTACTGTCTGAAGCATTTAAATGTTATTATTAGACATTGGATACTTATTAATAAATGCTTTTATGTTAAATAGAAATATTTTAATGAACTGAGAAGTGAGACTGTCATCTCCAGCATCACCTTGATGGAAACCTTCAGAAAGTGAAAGGTAAGGGTAGTATATTTAAGATAACCTTGTTTTGAATAATAAGACTGCCATAGGTTCATAGCTTCATAGGTAGGTACTAGGCTATTGACTCAAGGGACCTACATAAACCTAGCCAACAAAGTTCCCTGGCTTACGCCACCCAAGAAAGTTATTTTCCTGTGCCACTGTCCAGCAGAGACACAGACATTTTCCCCGGGGTGTATTTCCTATTTCCCATCTACTCATCAAGATTTTTCTTGAAGAGTGCTAATGAAGAACTTTGCTTGACATAGATGGGTAGCCTGTTCCAGAGTATGGGAACTCTCTGGGACAAGAATCTATCCCTCCAGCATGTCCTGTTTATTGTGGTGACAAGGTTTAGGTCCCTAGAGCATGTAGCTCAGAGGGATTGGGATTTCTTTAAGTGTAGCATGTCCAACAGCTCTAGAACCCATGGCTATATACATAGAATGGAAGTTAAAGTATATTTTGGAAGACTGAAAGAATATCCTAAAAGATTCACGGCATTTTTAAAGAACTTATGTATGTGAATGTTTGAATAAGTTTTGTTATTAGTAACAATGAATCTGATATATTTATTAAATGTGATTTGACATTCTGCAGGTTTAGTTTGGTTTTCCAAATTGTTAACCAAAAATAACACATTTTCTAATGTTCAAATTAATAATTTAAAAGTTTTTAGGGAACTGATTAAAAAAATATATAATGTTTTAGCTTTGAAGGGAAATTTATTTGCAAAAAACAGTGTATCCCCCATGTTATACAAATATTATAATGGCAGTGTGGAAGGAAAAGTTTGTATTTGGATCAGAATACTTGGCATTTATAAAAGTTTATTATAGATTCCTGGATGATATATTTAGTTTATGGAAAGGGTGAAGACAAAACTGAACAGTTTCTTGAAATACATTTCAACAGCTACCCATTTCTTGAAATTTACCAGAGCATGCCACAATAAATGTATTAATTATTTAGATGTTCTTATCAGTAAGGCTATTAATACAAGAAATTTTACATCCAATATTTACATAAAGAAGACATTATCAAACTCATATTTGCATTATTAGAAATAGCTATCCATATTTTCAAAAGAAAAATATTGTTAAGGGTCAATTGTTTCTTATATCTAGAATGGTTTTGGAGGATGAGGTCTTTAAAACTGAAGTTAATAAAGTTATTAATGTGTTTAAAGATCATAGCTATCCATTGGAGATATTAGATAATATAAGTGTTGAGGTAGCTAAGAACAGACATTAAAGATTAAAACCTAATTTGGCTGAGCCTTTAAATTGTTGCAAAGATAGGTTAAATAAAGGGGAGAATAAATGGATTACTATGGTATTACCATACAATCAGGATGTCAACTTCATAAAGAATATTAGTGCAACGCATTGGGGCTTGTCTATTCCTCCAAATTTAATAGCAGCATTGGGAAGGAGCCTTTGATTGTATTCAGAAGAGGGAGAAATGTTAAAAATATATTGGTAGACAATAAAAATATGACAAAACTGATAAGTTTTAGATATGAAGGACAACAGAATGTTGAAGTGTGGGCATCTAAACTGTGTAGGTATAGTCAGAAGACACCATATAGCACAGTTGAGGGATATGATAAAACTACTGCAGGCTTAGGTTGTTTTCTTGTCAAACAAAGGAAATAGTATACCTTGCTTCATGTTCCACCTCAAAGTATTTCATATAAGGAGAATAGAAAGTATGCCAAAAATAGAATTTATGAACATAAATTACACATTAAACATAAGGTAATGATTGATGCCCTGTACATTCTACAACTTGTAAGGAATTTAAGAGGTTTTTATTTTTTATTTTTTTTATTTTAGAAAAAGTTGACATTAGTACAAGGGAAGGTTGCTAGGAAAGTACTTTGGAATATAGAGATTTGGTGTTGCAGTTAAGGTTGAACATTACACAACAACCTGGACTTATTTATAGCATTTCTTTACATAGTATTTTAAAATTGTGATCAGTTAAGTTACAGGATCATAGGAAGTTACTAGGCTATTGGTTGTGTGGCCCTTATAAGCCTAGTAAATAGTTTAACCCATATTTAGACAAGTCAGTACCCAAAGCCCCTGGGGTGTATTTTCAGTTTTCCCTGATAATCAGCCTGTTGCCTCTGAACAGGCAAACAGATTGTATAAAGTTCCTCAGTCTTTAAGACTTTATACACTGTTCTCAAAACTGACCCAGCAGCCATAGCTTTAGTTAATCCTACTGCTGCTAAACATTTGGTTAATTTGAGTCCTACTCTTTCTAACAAGGATAGGAAGATTATGGATTAGCATGATAAAAAGTGTATGCTTCTGCAACTTTGATTTTCAGAATTTTGAATTGTCAGGCTCATACATTAAAGTTTATTCTGATTAATTGTGAAAGTATGAGGAATGTTTTGTCTGCAGTTTCTTCTTGTGAGGAAAAAAATCTGCTTTAAATAATTTAGTTTCTTCTATTTCACAGGTCACAACTCATTGCTACCATTTATGTATCAGTTGATACTTTTTACAGGGTTATGGCCACTGATACTATTTTGAGGAGGTTTGCCTGGCTGTATTCTCAGAACTCCAAGATGATGTGAAAATTATATTTTAAATTCTCCTCTGGATAGACATTTAACTATTCATTCCTTTGCTGCAGAGGTTATCAGAAAGTGTGATGAAAGAGGTAAATTGATACAGGGAATCACTTAAGATTTTTCAGCCCTCCCTTTCTAAATTTTCTAAGGGATTCTCTAACCCTTCATCCAATTTTGATGATTAACCTGGAGAAAATTCGGAGATACAAAATGTGACCAAAACTGCAAAGATACTATAGCAAAAAGGTCGATCAGTATAACAGTTGTCTTTTAGTGTTATACCATATTTACAGTGCACACAATATTTGTAGATATCTACAGTTATGGCTATCAATTATCTTTACATACATATATGTGTCTACTTCAGAAGAATAACAGACCAAAAGAACAACTCCTAAAATACTGACAGACCGAAAGACCGAATCCCAAAACACTGAAAACATGTTTAATGCAGGGAGCAAGCCGCCTGCATCCCCCATGGTGGGAGCTGTGCCCCCCATACCCTTGATTATTATATATACCAACTCCAAGATCGCACAACAGTGGAGAAGGGACAAATTCCAGCCTTCAGTAGTTTGAGTTTTCAGTATTTTGGGATTCAGTCTTTTGGTCTTTCAGTATTTTGGGAGTCAGTCTTTTGGTCTGTCAGACTTCTGAAGTAGAACCACATACATACATACATGCATACATACATACATACATACAAATATTTCAAGCACGGGCATTAATGCCCTTCTTGCTTGCCAATATATCAAAACACTTGTTTCCATAATAAGTGTCCAGGCTGTTCTTACAAATATCTAAACTAATACTTACTTTAATGTAATTTGGTAGTCTGCTCCATGCTTCAGCTACCCTCTCAGAGAACCAGTTAGTACATTTCTCCTTCCTATAGAATCTTCTACATAGGTTGTCTGATGATTCTTTACTACCTTTTGATAACCCCAAACATTTCCAGAGGTAGTTGTCTCTAAACGCCCTACATACCCAAATTAGATCTCCTCTTAAATATCTATATGAGACACTGTACACATTCAGATATTTTAGTATTTCCTCTTACCTCCCAACACTCAGATTTGCGATGCACTTATATATCCAAATTGGAAGCTATGCACTCTCCAGCCAAGACCAGAATAGCTGGTCAAGAGGAGAAGGTCAACACTTGCACCACACTACATGGAATACATTGCACTCCAGAACACACACCAGTACTGCCTTCACATAAAAACACAAACCACACACCCACCTTTGTGGAGGCTCTTAATAAAAATCAACCCAAATAGTAGAGACCTCCAAGGCAGAAATGTACTCGACCACCACAACACAACACTAATCATGAGACACATAACTCTTCTAAACAGTGTGCCACACAACCAAAGCCCCTAAGGCAAAACAGCTTGCCCAACACACTAGACATAGGTGACTCAATAGTGAGGTACACTGATGTCCCACTCACAAGGTTGAATAAGGAGAAAATAACAGGCAGCTGCCTGTCAGGCGCCAGGATCCACCACATAATGCATGCAGTCAGGTCCCTCAACAATGGGTACAAATATGACTGTGTCATTGTACACATGGGTGTGAATGACCTGAGATGTACCCCCCTGGACTACATGACAAGAGACATGGAGGAGGTCTCAGATTATGTAGCCAGGTGGGTATGACCTTAGCCCTGAGCAGCATACTCTCATAACCCAGAATGATATCACAGTACAAGCAGAAAATGATTGATTTCAACAACTGGCTAAGTTTCTGGTGTCATTCTAAAGGGATCCAGTATCTGTCTGCCTGGGATGACATGACTGACAGACCTCAATGCTTTGTCAGAGATGGCCTGCATCTGTCTCCCCTGGGTTTCTGGATAATGGCCAAGGCTCTTGCAATCCCTATAGTGCCTTTTTAGGCAGTGTTCCAAAGACCAAATTACCACCATATCAGTTATAAATAAATGCAATCTGAGCGTCATGCTGCTCAACACTAGAAGTCTAAATCTCAAAATGCACTCGCTTGAAGCACTCCTTAAAATAGAGATCATCGACATTTGTGCTGTAACAGAAACCTGGTTCTAGGCAGCAGAAAACACCCCTGCACTACCAGGCCATAACTTATTCCACACCTTTCGGCCCCGGAACTTGGAATAAAGCTCCAAAGACAGTGGTGTTTCCATATTCATAAAGGATGTGCACACCTCTAAACTGGTAGCCCAACATAATTCATCTGAGATACTTCAGGTGCAGCTAACATTGGGTAAGGCAGTGATTCAGGTCTTAGCCTGCTGTAGGTCTCCAACCATGTTCCAAGACTCACACTCCACATTCCTAAGCACCCTGGAGAATATTATGGTCCAACCTAACACTCTCATACTAGGCAACTTCAACTACCCCTCCATTAACTTGGAAAACTACTCGTGTACCAATACACTTGCCCAATGTTTCCTGGAATTCATTAATTCCAATGCCCTGGACCAGCTCGTTCTTACCCCCACTAGAGGTAGCAACATCTTTGACCTGGTCATTACTAACATGGATGGCCATTGCTCTACAGCAATAGTCAATTCCTCCCTGGTTAGATCCAACCACAAACTAATCACCTTGGAAATCCACATCCCTCCCACCCCCAAAGCAAAGGTAACCACCATGAAAAACTTCTCCAAAGCTAACTTTGGGCTCCTAAAAACAGAGGTGGCTAACTTCACAGCACCCATGCATATGGAGAAGAGTTGTATTACTGCTGAATCATACACCAATGCACTGTATGAACACGTACAAAAATGCATGGATCTCGCCATACCCAATAGAACCAAGATTCTCTCCTCCAAAAAAAGGAAGCCAATCTGGTGGTCCCCTGCCATAAACAAGCTCTACAACAGAAGGAGGAAACTGATGCGGAATAAGGTAAAGTCCCAAGACTAGAAAAACTCCCTTATCAGCCTCAACAAAAAGTTGAGATCCCTCATCAAATCCTCTAGCTAGCTATGAAAACAGAATTGCAGCAGATAGTAAAGGCAACCACAAGGCCTTCTATAGTTATGTAAAGAATCTCCATGGCAATACCCAGACTTGCTCTGAGCTGTTGCACAATGGTACCTCCTATACCGAGCCAACAGATATTGCCAATATAGTGGCAGACAAATTCAGTGCAAACTTTAGCCCTCCCCAAAAGGACCTATCACAATACCAGTAGATTGCCAGACACCCAGTATTACTGCTGCATGGGTTAAAATGGCACTGTCCAAGGCCAAGAATACAGCTTCTATGTGACCTGACTATATCCCTGGTTGTGTTCTACTTGAACTACAGAGTGAACTGGCACCTCACCTGTGTGCCTTGTTCAATCACAACCTCTCAGGCTTTGTCCCTGCAGTCATCCCTTTCCACAAAGGAGGAGTGACTACAGACCCTGGGAACTATCTCCCCATTAGCCTAACGAGCCTCATATGCAAAGCTATGGAGTGCATCATCATGGACCTAATAAACAAGGATATAGAGAATCTCCAAACTCTGGATCCTACACAGTTTGGTTTTGTGAATGGTAGGTCATGCCTGCTCAACTTGGTGAACTTCTTTGAGTCAGTCACCAGAGTTGCGGGTGAAGGCAAGGTGGTTCATACAGCCTACCTTGATCTGGCCAAGGCCTTTGATACCATTCCCCACTCAGAAATCATAGAAAAACTCACTAAACTAGACATCAACTCCTATATCACTAGGTGGGTTGCAAATTGGCTCACAGATAGAACCCACAGTGTGAAAGTAGCTGACTCCAAGTCAGACTGCTGACCAGTCACAAGTGGAGTCCCACAGGGTTCAGTCCAGGGTCATCTCCTGTTTGGTATCTACATCTCTGAAGTCCAAGCCAACATGAAGGGACTCTGGCTGACAAAGTTCGCAGACAGTTGCAAGTTGGGAGCTATTATTAACTCCCCAAGTGATGTTGACATCCTACAGAAAGGCCTCACTGAGACCAATGACTGGTGTCAGAACAATGGCCTTAAGCTCAATGCCAAAAAAATGTGTTGGCAACCCCCTTGGGAAAAACCCAGTTCTCTTGAATTACCACATCGATGGTAGTCCACTGAACACAGAAGGTGTTATAAGAGATCTGGGAACACAGGTTGACAGCAACCTCTCTTGTGACCACCACATTGCCACTGTGGTCAGAAAGTCCTTCTATGTGGCACATCTTATTACTAAGGGTTTTGCATCCAGGAATAAAGAGGTCATTGTCTCCCTCTACTCTTCCCTCATTAGGCCAATCACTGAGAACAATGCCCCATTTGGCATGTACCTCATTAGACACTTGCAACAACTGGAGAGGCCACAAAAGTACCTCATAAGGAGGATCCTAGACCTTAAACACTTATCCTATATGGACAGACCCTAAAAAGTCAAACTATTCACTGTCTCATATCACCTACTTAGAGACCATCTCTGCTTGACTTACAAAGTCATGTTTGACCCAGCTCTGTTAGAAATGCTACATCTAAAGAAATCTGAATCTCTCCACACCACATGCTCCAGAGACCTCAACCGCATTACCATACAATCAACAGAACATGCTGGAAGGACAGGTTCATAACCCAGAGACTGCCCATGCTATGGAATAGACTTCCCATACATGTCAAGCAGAGCACCTCACTGGCCCTCTTCAAGAGAAATATTGATGAGTGGATGGGAAATAGAAAATTCACCCTGGGGATCACTCCAGTGCCTCTACTCGACAGAGGCACTGGGAACTAAGGTCGGGTGGCATGATGCCAGGGTAATCCTATGGGCTAGGCTTGTAAAGGCTCCAGGGCCATTAGCCTAGTAGACACCTATGAACCTATAAATAACACAAGCATCTGTCAAAGCAAAGTACCTGCAGTCATCTATAGCTGAGCCATTACATGAATGCATACATAGACTTACTGAACCATTAAATGCATGCATATAGTGACATATTTTGTTGCCCCTATTTGTTTTATCATTTTTTTGTTAAATGGGATAAAATGTTGGGCAGTCATACCTCTCAACTGTCCCTGATTTTGACTCATATGTTAGCTTTGTCCCTGTTGATCCCTCCTAAAACTAATGACTTTTGAAGGAAAGGTGGTGAATTACACTTAATGAATAATGACAATAATTAAGAATTATAGGTTCATAGGTAGGTACGAGGCTATTGACTCTAGGACCTATACAAGCCTAGCCAAAAAGGTACCCTGGCTTTCGCCACCCAAGAAAATTATTTTCCTGTGCCCCTGTCAAGCAGAACCACAGAAGTGATCCCTGGGGTGAATTTCTTATTACCCATCCAATCATCAAGATTTTTCTTAAAGAGTGCTAATGAGGAGCTCTGTTTGACATAGATAGATAGTCTGTTCCAGAGTATGGACTTCTTTTACTTCAGAAAATGTGTATTAATTCATATGCTCTGAGTCTGTCAATGTTTCAAGTTAATAGCACTAATTTTTAAAAAGTGTCCCTGATTTTTTCTTGACTTGTCCCTGATTCTGTTGAAATTTGTCCCCGATTGGTTGAAAGGTCTTGGGCTTCATGAATCATTTTGAGTTTTATCCTGAGTTGCAAAGTAAAAGTAATCACAAAAATACAGTAGAAACTTTTAGAAATGTATACGTTAAATATAAACTATCCGTAACTCTATTTATTAGACAGACAACATGAAAGTGGTTTGGTTTCCAGAAGTAGATAACATTATAACATTTCAGTGAAATATAAAAAGGGACAATCGTATTTAAAATGTTTACATATTCAAAAGAAATATGTACATGGAACAAGAATTGCGAACAGAACTATAGAGAGGAGAGCTGCGGTTTGACAAGAATGGGAACTAGATGGCGAGACAGTGCTCCAGGAGATACAATGAGAGAAAAGAAGAAATGAATAGTAAATGGACAAAGTTAACAAAGACAAGGCTTATTTCTTTGGTAATGAACAACAATGTTTTAAGACCGAGGATTACGTGACATTACTCCGTGGAAGCCTTTGCATGCTGGTTCTTTCAATAAAAAGTTTAAACCTAAATTTTTGGTAGGCTTTAATGAATTTTAAATTAGTGGGCAGGGATTCCTTGATCTTAGTAGGTGGTACGCAGAAGGACTGATCAGCTGAATGAGCAGGTTTAGGGCGAATGGAAGGAGTGATCTTCGGTTATATACAGAGGTTCTTTTAAGGTCCGTCTGCTGGTGAAGCAAAGAAAGGGTTCTAGATTAAGTAGTTTAAAGATTAGGGAGACTAGTTAAAGAACTGACCTGTGTTTGATGGGAGGCTGTTTCCTTTTTTTGAATATGGAGCAGTGGTATTCTGTTTGGGTGGAGAGGATTATGAATCCTTAAATATTATGGAATGGGGCTAGCAGAGAAATGTTCTTCTTTTAGGAGGCTATTATGGGATGTGGTTAGCAGACAAATTTCCTTTTTTTTGGAGGCTGTTAAAATTATTCAAGTCATGGTATAGACACATTTTTCCCTATTTCAACTTAATCTGCTGGAAACAGGAGGTGGGAAATTTTGGGGAACCAGAAAAAGTGTTTAATAACCTTTGTTTAGTGACCTAAACTTAATGCTGAAAGATGAGATTTTAGTCAAGTAGTATGCTAATATATTTTGTATTGCTGTATCATAGGTTCATAGGTGTGAAGTAGGCAAATGTTCCTGGAGCCTTTACAAGCCTAGGCCATAAAACTGCCCTGATGTCATTCCACCTGATGTTAGTTCCCAGTGCATCTATCCAGTAGAGCCACTGGAGTGAACTTTCTGTTACCTATCATCTCAATGTTTTCTTAGTTCTTATAGTAAATTATTCAGTTTTGGAGGGGTGGGGGATGATTTTGGGAGTAATTTGATTTATATTTGGAGGGGGAGTTAAGGATGGGAATATGTAGGTATAACCAGCTTAGGAGTTGTGATTGGTCTTGTTGAAGTTCAGTTTTTATTTTGTTGGGAGATTTTTTTTTTTTGTAAACAGGACAATGTTGGTGGTGTAAAGAATAATTGGAATGTTGGTGAGGTCAGTGGGAAGTTTGGTATTGAACAGTGAAAATAAGATGAGTAGAGAATGGAGCCTTGTTGAATTTCTTTAGAGGATTAGACTGTGAAGTGGGGTAAATTTAGACTCTAGGTGTCTGTCACCCAGGAAGGATGTATGACAGCAGATGGATACAAGTTTACTTAAATAAGCATCAGAAGCCCAACGAAATAACACCCTCTAAGAAACAACAGGAAAAAATACTACAGCTGTCTAGGTGTAAACACCAGTAGTTTTGCAGTCAAGTATCAATGCCATGGAATGATGTGGGCAGTTTTCTAGTTGGTTTAGATTTCACCTGGAAACACAATCATGTTGTCATCTGTTGACATTCTTTGACAATCTGAACCATAAGCTCAGAAAGAAACCATCACTGCTGTCAGTGTTATCCTAGATATCTTTATTATACAAGCTGTCTCCATGATAATGCGTCTTTACGTAAGAATTAGATATCATTATTATACAAGCTGTCTCTATGATAATGCGTCTTTACGTAAGAATTAGATATCATTATTATACAAGCTGTCTCTATGACAATGCGTCTTTACGTAAGAATTAGATATCATTATTATACAAGCTGTCTCTATGATAATGCGTCTTTACGTAAGAATTAGATATCATTATTATACAAGCTGTCTCTATGATAATGCGTCTTTACGTAAGAATTAGATATCATTATTATACAAGCTGTCTCTATGATAATGCGTCTTTACGTAAGAATTAGATATCATTATTATACAAGCTGTCTCTATGATAATGCGTCTTTACGTAAGAATTAGATATCATTATTATACAAGCTGTCTCTATGATAATGCGTCTTTACGTAAGAATTAGATATCATTATTATACAAGCTGTCTCTATGATAATGCGTCTTTATGTAAGAATTAGATATCATTATTATACAAGCTGTCTCTATGATAATGCGTCTTTACATAAGAATTAGATATCATTATTATACAAGCTGTCTCTATGATAATGTGTCTTTACGTAAGAATTAGATATCATTATTATACAAGCTGTCTCTATGATAATGCGTCTTTACGTAAGAATTAGATATCATTATTATACAACCTGTCTCTATGATAATGCGTCTTTACGTAAGAATTAGATATCATTATTATACAAGCTGTCTCTATGATAATGCATCTTTACGTAAGAATTAGATATCATTATTATACAAGCTGTCTCTATGATAATGCGTCTTTACATAAGAATTAGATATCATTATTATACAAGCTGTCTCTATGATAATGCGTCTTTACGTAAGAATTAGATATCATTATTATACAAGCTGTCTCTATGATAATGCGTCTTTACGTAAGAATTAGATATCATTATTATACAAGCTGTCTCTATGATAATGCATCTTTACGTAAGAATTAGATATCATTATTATACAAGCTGTCTCTATGATAATGCGTCTTTACATAAGAATTAGATATCATTATTATACAAGCTGTCTCTATGATAATGCACCTTTACGTAAGAATTAGATATCATTATTATACAAGCTGTCTCTATGATAATGCGTCTTTACGTAAGAATTAGATATCATTATTATACAAGCTGTCTCTATGATAATGCGTCTTTACGTAAGAATTAGATATCATTATTATACAAGCTGTCTCTATGATAATGCGTCTTTACGTAAGAATTAGATATCATTATTATACAAGCTGCCTCTATGATAATGCGTCTTTACGTAAGAATTAGATATCATTATTATACAAGCTGTCTCTATGATAATGCGTCTTTACGTAAGAATTAGATATCATTATTATACAAGCTGTCTCTATGATAATGCGTCTTTACGTAAGAATTAGATATCATTATTATACAAGCTGTCTCTATGATAATGCGTCTTTACGTAAGAATTAGATATCATTATTATACAAGCTGTCTCTATGATAATGCGTCTTTACGTAAGAATTAGATATCATTATTATACAAGCTGTCTCTGATAATGCGACTTTACGTAAGAATTAGATATCATTATTATACAAGCTGTCTCTATGATAATGCATCTTTACATAAGAATTAGATATCATTATTATACAAGCTGTCTATGATAATGCGTCTTTACGTAAGAATTAGATATCATTATTATACAAGCTGTCTCTATGATAATGTGTCTTTATGTAAGAATTAGATATCATTATTATACAAGCTGTCTCTATGATAATGCGTCTTTACGTAACAATTAGATATCATTATTATACAAGCTGTCTCTATGATAATGCGTCTTTACGTAAGAATTAGATATCATTATTATACAAGCTGTCTCTATGATAATGCGTCTTTACGTAAGAATTAGATATCATTATTATACAAGCTGTCTCTATGATAATGCGTCTTTACGTAACAATTAGATATCATTATTATGCAAGCTGTCTCTATGATAATGCGTCTTTACGTAAGAATTAGATATCATTATTATACAAGCTGTCTCTATGATAATGCGTCTTTACATAAGAATTAGATATCATTATTATACAAGCTGTCTCTATGATAATGCGTCTTTACGTAAGAATTACATATCATTATTATACAAGGTGTCTCTATGATAATGCATTTTTACGTAAGAATTAAATTAAGTGACAAGGTGAAAAAGCAACATTTTTCCAAAGTTCAATTGCTTAGAAAGTACAGCTCTGTCTCAGGTCATAATTCCCCTGAGAGTGGACACCTTCTTATGGTGGTAATGTACGTATCCATAGTCAATGTACACATTTTCTGCAGTAAACATGTCTGATCCTTATGACAGAAGAGCAAAACCAGCCACTGCAGTGTGAAGTTTCTTGTTAAGGCTTCTAGCACTGAGCAGTAACTTGAGTTTTTTTTTTGTTTTTTTTGCTATGTTGGTAGTTTTCGCATTTTGACTTTGCCTAAAAAAAGGCTGTGAGGGATGGATAAAGTTCTAGACAATATTCGAAAGCCCAGGGGGACAGGTACAGACCATCCACGGCAGAGCAAAGTGGTATGTTAACCATGTTCTCCCATGCTGATAGATGCTGGATTCCCCCAGAGTAACACCAAAACCTAAGCCAATTATTAACATCAATCATTTTCTCTTCATACTGTGACATCATCCACATGTAATATGCAGTAATACAACACTACTGAACAGTACTACTATAAAGCTATTGCCACTGTCACCTGCAGGTTTTTATGACCTATGAGTGCTACAGAGAAGACTCCACTCTGCTATAACATTATATGGTTACCAGAACCATGTAAACAGTTTATTCAATTTCAGATACATCATGCAGCATTGCCTTTAACTGGTTCCAGTATTGGATGTCAAGTGAAAAGGAGCCACTAACAAAAATGACTCTTCAAAACCTTCAGAGCCATGAGTAAGTAAAGAAATATAAAAAATAACCAACATCAAAAAACAAAATCTAAGTAAACCACCAACACTGAAGCTCAAGAACACCAATGAATACAACAACAAAACAAGACATTCATTTACAACACAGAGTTTGTTAATAAAATACTCTCAGTAAAGAGCAAAGATTTCGGGCAAAAGTCCTTTCTCAATGCTTTCAGTGAGGCCCTAAACTAAGATCATGACTAAGGGAAGAAATTCAAGGTTTAATATTTAGTGATGACATAGTAGTTTCCAATAAACTGAAAAGTCAAAGAGGATGTGCGACTTCTATCCTGGAGGAGCAAAGTGCAATGAAAGAGCAAGAAATATCATGTAGGAGCAAGGACTGCCACCTCAAACAAGCAAGTTAGTACAGAGTTGTGCCATTTGCAGTGTATACCATCTCAATCCAAAGGATGAAATGATAGCATTCTTCAATAACAAAAAGTTAGCACATGGCTGCCAAATGCAGGTCATCCTGTCCACAAATGATAAAACTAAATTAAAAAAAAGAATCAAAAAAAGAAAACTAAGCAATACAGTTCAAAAGGCAGTCTGTCATTTTTAAAGCTCATAATCACAGCATTATGGCATATAAATTCCTTTAACCATTTCCTGACTCCGGTTAAGTACTCCTTCCCCACAATGAGTTTACAGCCAGTTAGTAATGTGCACTTCGAGACTTGTCTTAGCAGAAAACACTCAACATATCAACAACTAACAGAAGTTGAAAGGTGTGTGAAAAGAAGTTAGAACAGGAGGAGCAAATTGTTTTTTGTTCCTAGATGTCAGGGCTATTTTCAGTATTAATTTTGGTCTCTTAAAATATTCCTTACTGAGTTTTGTTTGCATTTGTTCATGCTTTATTGTTGATTCTTCATCACTTCCCAAATATTTATACACTCCTTCTTGCTCAAGTTCCTTTATATCACATTCCTGTTCCAGACTTAGTGCTGCAGCTTTCTTGCTTTAAATGTTGCTTTTGCAATATTTATTAAGACCGACTGACATTTTTATATCATCTGAGAAGGTTTTGACCACTTCCAGTTGTGTTTCAGCTCCTCATCTGATGAACTATACAATTAAATCATCCACAAAATGGACACAAGAAGCCTTTACACTTTGTTGTTGTCTGGGAACCAAATTGTAGCCATAGGTTGGTTGGTTCATAGGTTGGTACTAGGCTATCGGCCCTAGGGCCTATACAAGCACAACAGAGGAGTGTGTCCTGTTACTTTTAAGATTTCTTTAATTCCTGGTGCAAGTGTTTGCACTGCGAGCCACATAGCTGAACATGTCCTCATGGAAAGACCACCCAGGTCACAGTGATGATGTAGGCATTAAGTAATTAAACCCAGATATATTCAATTATTGATTCTGACTTTTGTTTAAGCAATGCTACGTGGCGAATAGTGCTGTGTCGTGCAGTACAGTAAGCCTGTTAAATGATGTTAATTACAATCTAGGCAGGTGAAATGCATAATAATTTGCAAATCACACATGATGGACCTACAGCAGACCTGTATAAGGTATGCATACATCCTACATTCTAATTTCCCCCCAATACTCTGGACCATTGGAGTACAGACTTGGGAATTTTAACTGAGATAATGCTAGGGGTGCTGCAGGTCTGCTACATCTGTATGTGCTAGATGCTGAAGTCAATGCTGTTGGTGCTGCTGACAATAGGCCTAGGCCAAGAAGGAGAAGAGTGTTCAGATCCAGGGTAACTTTCCAGGAGCTACATGAGCTGGAGATTGTAGAGCACTATAGGGTGGACAGGGATATATTACAAGAAGTCACTGAGCTCTGTTGTCCACAACTTGGAGCCAGAGCCAACAGAGGGGAACCCATCCCAGTTGAAACAAAGTTATGTGTAGCCCTTAATATACTAGCTACAGGTACTTTTCAAATACCAACTAGGGACTTGATGGGGGGTGTGTGTCAGGCATCTGAATCCAGGATACTCCACCAGTTCCTAGATGCTATGCTACCACATGCCAGAGAGCACATATATTTTCCCCACTCTCCTGAGGTGAGGACCAGAAATATGTAACAGTTCTACCATGTAGCACACTACCCTAAAGTACTGGGTGCCACGGATTGCACTCATGTACACATCAAGGCACCACCTGGTGAGCAGGGTAGAATTTACATCAACCGCAAGGGGTACCATTCCATCAACTGCTGGGTCATGTGCAATGCCCAGGGGATTATCCTGAATGTAAGGAAATAAAATAGAAACTCCACAAAAGCACAATGTAGAATATGGAATACAAACACAAAGTGGAGTTTCAGCACAGTACAACACAACAGTTCAAAATAAATGTTTAATATAAAAGTTAGTGCTTTCACAGAAATAAACTGCTTCTTCAGATGTCCAAAGAAGCAGTTTACCACTGTAAAAGTGTTAACTTTTATATTAAACATTTATTTTGAACTGTTGTGTCGTGCTGTGCTGAAACTCCACTTTGTGCTTTTATTCCATTATCCTGAAGGTGTGTGCTGGCAGCCCTGGCAGTTATCACAACTCTCATATCTGGCACACATCACAGCTGTATCAGAAGTTTGCTGAGGCAAGACACATCTCATATGGTCATTTACTGGGGGTTGCTAGCTTTGCCCTGGAACCGTGGATGATGACACCCATCAGAAATGCACACACACCCACAGAAGAGTACCATAATGAGGCACTAGTACCTACCTATGAACCTATATTAGGACTCTTCAAGAAAAATCTTAATGAGTGGATGAGAAATAGGAAATACACCTCGGGGATCACTTCTGTGTCTCTGCTCAACAGTAGCATAGGAAAATAACTTTCTTCGGTGGCGTAAGCCAGGGAACCTTGTTGGCTAGGCTTACATAGGCCCTTGGGCCAATAGCCTAGTACCTACCTATGAACCTATGAACATGCACAAACTAGGAACATCACTTATGTAGTTTCCGTAAGGTAACACAGCACCTGACAGTGTGCCATAACATGGTTGAGTGAGTATGATGGTTTTCCAGGCATGTGGCCCTTGCATTAAACATATTCCTGTTATTAGGCATGGTCACAATAGCCTACCTACAAATGTGACAAACTCCAGCAAAGTTAAGGTCATGCTGCTACACCCTTGGGGTTGACAGCATCAAACACACTGTAGGTACTCCTTGCAGTGAAGATGTGGATGTCTGTACATGCACAGAGAACTTGTTCATATTTACAGTCATAACTTTGGCCTTGCAACTCTGCAATGCCTGTCAAACAAACAGACAGCAAACTGGATGTAGTGACATGATGTGGGAATGCAGACATCTGTTCTGGTAACATAAATGTACAGTATGACATACCTAGGACATCCTGGAGGTAGACACTCTTTGGCCAAAGGTGGCCACTCCTCTGCAGTAAGATTCAGATACATGTCACACAGAAGTCCACCATTAAGCTGTTGAAGGTCAGACTGCATAAATTGCAGTGAAATTGTCACCTAACATGGATCACTGCCACTGTGGTGCTTGTTCGAGCAACGATGGACGTCTTTGTCACCTGACATTGAACATTATATTGTGATGCTGCAGTTCTGCTCCTAAACACCATCTGGTCAGTACTCTAGTGAAATCCTAACAATCCCAGAACACATAGCATAATACATGCAAAGTCAAATAATTGCTCTGGTTGCTAATCAAGGAATCTACCTGGGAAAGGATATGTCAGTCCTATGGAGCCTTGCATGACATGGTGCAACTATGTGGATCAACAAACAGGCTGTGGCCTACTTCTCATCTTGAGCTTGGTACTTACATTTTGCTTGTGGTGAGAGGAAAAATATAGGAACATAGTATCCCAGGAGAGAGTGGTTGTGGTGACACCAGCAGTAGTAGTTTTCAGGCACTAGCAATTCAGGGGACTAACCCTCTTTTCAGCGTTCCTCACAAGGTAATTGTGTCATTTCAGTACACACCATTTGAATAGTGTTCGACTGTAAAATGACTGTGTAAACACTCCCGCCTTACTTTCACAGGGTGTACGTATTACTTTTTACATTGTTAGCCTGTGCTCAGTACTGACACAGTCACCTTGGATGACTATTTTCTTGGAAACCATAATGGAATTAACTGCAATACTGAGTTGCACACAGGACAACTAGCATGCAGTGACAATCACTTTCCCAAGATGTCCCAGTAGTCTGATATTTAAAGCCATGCAAAGAATTACCATGGAAATGATCAGTAACAATGTAGTACACCTACAGACACTGGACTAAATCCAGTTTGTTCTGGTCAAGGGCAGATCATGCCTACCCTAAACCAGTGGACCTAATTGACTGTTAAACTACAGTAGAACCTCTGTAAGTTGACCACCCAAAGGACTGTAGCAAATTGGTCAACATATGGATGTGGTCAGCATAAGGAACTAGGCCTACTGTACTAATAAGTACATGTACTTTACTTTCTTGTACAGCTTTTATTAGAGAATGTCATACAAAATCATATGTAATCAAAACACAGTAAAATAATACATACAGTATCATACAAAATCAATATATTTACTGTTTTCTCATGGTTTAATGATTATTTCTTAAAAAAGAGGCAGTCTTGGTTTATTTCATATTCTTATAAGTGGAGAAAGAACTTTCAATGCTGGCTACACCACTCAGCATACCTAGGCATTTTTCCACAGCAAATGACTTCAGCTGCATTATCAGATGGCTGACATCCACTTCTTTTAGAGTTTCTGCAATTTCTGTGTCATCCTCACTTGCTTCTTCAACTTCATCAGCTGCTTCATGCACTTTTACTCTGGCCTGTACATTAGTCAATATCGGAAAATTGCTTCTGGGTCAGGTTCGTTACAGGTTTCCACCTCATCACTCATTGCAACAAAACCTTCAAAATCTACTCCTTCAAATTCTGCCATGGGAGATGGACTGTCTGATGGAGCCAAAACATCATGCTCTTGGGTTGTGACAAATCTAAGTTTTCCAGATGAACTTTATTCCAAGCAGAACTGATCCAGAGGACAGAATCCAGAGTGTTAACTGATGCAGTTGATGAAGTTGCTTCCACAGGCAGATCACAGATTTGTGTTTTATTAATGACCCACTGCAGGAGATGGGCTTGGTAGTGCATTTTAAATGTTTTGATGATGCCTTGGTCAAGAGGTTGGATTTTTGAGGTCGTGTTTGGAGGCAGAAATTTCAGTGTCACTTTTGTGAGATGATTCACATGTGGGTGGATTTGTCTACTGTCAGTAAAATAGACCATTTCTTCTTCTTCATTTCTTGGTCAGTACCCCTTCACCACTTACCCTCTTATCCTCAAATATGGTACCAGTCATCCATGCACATTTGTTTGATCTCTAAGTGACGGGGAGGTCTTCGGGCTTCAGGTTTTTGAATGTGCATGGCTTTGCCGATTTACCAATCACCAAGGGCTTCAGTTTCTCTCTGGTTGAGCTAGAACAAAGCAGAACTATGAAACATTCTATGGAAAGCTTTCTGCGCTTGTATTTTTCACCCTTCATGATGAGCCTCCTGTCAGGCATCGCCTTGAAAAAGAGTCCGCACTCATCAGCATTAAAGATGTCATCATCTTTGAAGCCTCTGGCAAAGTCTGGGAACTTTTTGATGAACTCTTCCACAACTTCTACTGAAACTTCATTGGATTCACCACACAAGACTTTCTGGGAGATCTCGTGTTGCAGTTGAAATTTCTCGAGCCAAATCTGACACCCTAAATTCATGTGCAATTTTTTTAGCAACTTCTTCGATCATCGGCCCAGAGATTTGGGCGTTAGCTGCCCTCATTTGTTTAAACCAGCTTAATGTGGCTTTGTTGACTTCATCAAGGGAAGTTTCCCTCCTTTTTTTGCTGTAGGTCTCCGCTTTCCTTACCATATCTCTCCAAGTACTCATGTTTATGTTTTTGGATGTTGCTAACTGTGGTCTTGCTAACATCAGAATGTTCTGCTGTCTTTATTTGACTGCTGCTGTCCAGAAAATGTAGAAGATTAACCTTTTCCTTCAATGTTGACTCTTTGAGTTCTTTCCTTTGGGCCATCATGTCTCAATTAACAGTAAAATAAATTTTTCAGTAATTGTAGGATGTACCTACAATTTAGACCTGTCCTTCATGTTGAAAAAATCTTCAGTAACACCTGATAAACAATAGGATGTTAGACCTAATCCAACTTATGATAGTAATACAACAGGAAAAAAGAAGTTATAATAAAGAAAAAATAATACAACTAAGGGGCAAAGCCTACACCTTCTACCTCTTGGTGTGGAGGGCACTCAACTAGTCAAGTTATAGAGGGTAAATTAATATTGTGTGTCACAGTCTAAGTGGTCAAGATACAACTTACAGAGGTGGTCAATATAGAGAGGTTGTTCTTCCATTGAGTACATGTGGTGCATGTGGTCTATGAAAATTATGTGAACTTAAGGAGGTGGTCAACTATGGAGGTTCTACTGTATGCAATGGATGAGGGAAAATGAGTCACTCCACCTACCATGGCCTGCCAGTGCATTTGACACTATTAGGCCGTGAGGTTCTTTACAAACTAGTGTGTCAGCCGGTGGATAGCAAAGTGTCTGACCGCCATTATCTGAGATGATAGCATTGGGTAGTCCACCGCTACAATGAGGCCAGTCACCTGTGGACTTCCTTCACAAATCATTCCTGGGACTACCCCTCTAGCCATTCCCTTCTCTGCAGTCATGGCCACTGTCAATTACCTCAGACTGACTGCATTTACAGATGATTGCAAATTAGGAGATTTCACTGAATCCCACACAGAACGAACAGTTATCCAGGATGGGCTGACACACACATTTAGTTGTTGCTATTGACAATGACTACATGCCAAGGAATGCACAGTACTATATATTTGGAAGTCATCCACCCATAGTAAATACTGTAGTGTCTGCACACCTCCAACAGTTACCTAGTAGTCAGGGACATATGGACAATGGCAGTGATCTAGCCTTTGACTTTCATGGGTCGGTAAGATATGGGGATTCATTCAATGTTGCACAACCTATAGAGAAAGGTATGGTATGTAAATCCCAGAATGTCATTGTTACATTCTATTTGTCACTCTTCACACCTATCATTGAGTGCAATCCCACCTTTGGTATGTAGCTACACAGATAAATCCTAAAACCGTAACAGCCACAGAGGTTCCACAGTAAACCAATACATAGTGTACATAACATGTCCTATGCAGACCGTGTCAATGCTATAACTGTGTATTCTATCTCCTACATGCTTTGGAGGGGAGGTGTAAGGCTGCCATATAGGGAGGTGTCAGATCCCACTGTGTACCTCCAGAAAGGACAAGCAAGAGAATTACCTGTTCTACACACCTACACCTTGACTGTGGTATAAATAGGACATGCTGGAGAGACAGGTGTGTATTCCAGAGATTACACCCTACACAGACCGTCTCAAAAAATTCCAGCTCTGCTCCGACGCATATTGCCTACTCAGAGGTGATCTCTCCATAACATAGAAAGCTATATCAAACCCAGAGCTATTGGACATGCTACAGTTAAAGAAATCCCAATCTCTCCAAACCACATGCTCCAAGAACATTAATCTTGTCATCACAATAAGCAGAACATACTGGAGGGATAGATTCCTGTCTCACAGTCTTCCCATACTCTAGAATAAACTACCCATTCATGTCAAGCAAAGCTCCTCATTGACCCTCTTTAAGAAAAATCTTGACGATTGGATGGGAAATAGAAAATTCACCCCGGGGATCACTTCTGTGGCACTGCTCGACAGGGGGACAGGAAAATAATTTTCTTGGGTGGCAAAAGCCATGGAACCTTTTTGGCTAGGCTTATATAGGCCCCAGGGTCATAGACTAGTATCTACCTATGAATCTATGAACTTATATGTAACAAGCTCCCCATCCATGTGAAGCACACTTCCACTGTAATGCACATCATGTGTAAGTTACACAATGGGATGTGGAACAAGACAAGCATAACTGGTTTAGGACACGTGTCTAATGGACACAGGGAAATTGTAGATGGTTCCACAGCTTGCAGATGTCTCAACTCCCCAACCCTGATTACACTTATCAAGGGTATCAGACCTTGTCAGAGATAAGGGATGCATGATTAGGCTGAAAGAAGGCAATGTTTTTGTTAGCCTGTTATACACATATGATTCTATGGGAGCCATGTACCTATACTGTTTTACCTTTCTGAAGACATTTTTCTTCTATGTTGACATTACATTCTGTGCTCTGACATTTATGGGTTTATTGTACCTGTGTACCCAGAGGTGTGTGTTACACAATCCTGAAACTGAAACATAAACAGTTCAATAAGGCACCTTTCATTGTGCAAGTATATAGCCATTAAAACATCATTCAATGTTGTTGTGTCTTTTGGCTTTTCCCGGTTAGGGGTCGCCACAGCGGAACTCCGGTCCGCTAATGATTGGCAGTTGATTTTTACGTGCTGAGTTGCCAGCCCTAATGCACAACCTTCAACGAAGATATGCCCATTCATTCATGTCTCCACGCAGAAGACGCTCTAGCTGAGAGTCGAACCGGTCAAAGTCTTACTGTGAGGTGATAACACTACCACAGCACCACCACAGCGGATAAAACATCATCCAATGTAATGTATACAAAATAATGTGGTTTACTCATTACAAATGGCAGCATACGATATCTCTCAGTGATCATTACAAGTGACATGTCAAAGGTAACAATGGATGAAAGAAATACACATTAATTTATATAGTCACCCTGTGCATCAGACACATGGCTTTATTAGCCTGCATCGATGACAAGGATGAACAAATTCCAAATAAGTTCCAGGCAGGCAGGTAGAAAAGACTCCAGATGTAACTTTAAATCAAAATAAATTTATTTGTATAAAGCATTTGTCGTCCAATTCTATACATGGACTTCTTCAGATACCATGATAAATTATTTCCTCTACTGATCTGAACACTAGCTTAAAATTAATCAGTATAGTGGTAGTGTTATGAGAAAGTTTTTATTAAGTTCAGGTGTAGGGTCAGGTTTAGGGTTGGGGAAAAGGGGAGTGTTAGGTTAGTACCCATTACTAAGGTGTGCATGGGGACTCTCCTCCAACTCCATTCACCTGTCTCGACAAAATACTCTGTTGACTTTTTGACCACTTGGCTATCTGTACCATTGACATTATACACCACCCCCTGCATTTGTCATCCAAATGGACATTTGACAAAATGCAGCAGACCCATACAGATACATATATGTATCAATATATAGATAATGAGAGAGATATAAATGTAGATAAAGGTGTACTTAAAATAATCTAAAGAGCATATTGACAAACACAAAATTATGACAGATTCAGACTTATACTAGTGAAGGGTTTATGCCCTATCTGCACTGTTGTACAACCTCAAAGTTGGTATGTATAATTAGCAGGGGCGAGAGTTGCTGGGAGGGTTGCTCCCCTGCAAACCATAGGTTTTAGATGTGGTTATATTTTGTCAGTATTTTGTAAGGAGATAAATCCCCACAGACCCCTGGTACTTTAAATATGTGTGTGTGTGTGTGTGTGTGTGTGTGTGTGTGTGTGTGTGTGTGTGTGTGTGTGTGTGTGTGTGTGTGTGTGTGTGTGTATACATATATATATATATATATATATATATATATATATATATATATATATATATATATATATATATATATATATATATATATATATATATATATGGTTTACTATCGTTATTTCGAACAGCAAAACATTTGCTGTTCGAAATAATGAAAAGTTAAACCAAAATGAAATATTTAGAGCGTACACAATGTCGCCCCAAATGATCGACACATTTGAGTTGACATTGTCGCCAAAAATGTGAAATGATAGCCGTATAGGAGCTGATGTAAATCAAACTCCTGTACGACATATCACATTCTTGCTGGGGCTGCACCCCCAACACCCCCTGCTACTAATTTATTCCAACTCCAAGATACAGTGGGGATATGGATGAATTTCCTATCCCCACTGTACTGTAATCTCGTACATATAGTTGAACACACTTATGCTAATGCACTACTGCATTCACATAAGTGTGTTCAACTATCCAACTCACTTTACATTTTACGAATGACATTCTGATTTTCGACATGTAGTTCGCAAAAATGATAGTAAACTATATATATCTATATATATATATATATATATATATATATATGTGTGTGTGTGTGTGTGTGTGTGTGTGTGTGTGTGTGTGTGTGTGTATACATTTATTATGTGTATCTACATGCATGAGTCTATGATACTATTGGCACCATGCACAAGCACTGAAATTCAGGAGATTCATGCCACTATGTTAAAAATGTGATTACCAATATAAATTAAAATAAAAGGATCAAAACTGGAAAATACTTCAAATGGAAAATGTATAGATTCATTAACAGCAGACCTTCTTTGTCTGAATAATGACAGTGTTTGCTTTTCATAAGGTAAGCTGTGTGTGTGTGTATATGTGTATATATATAAATATACGTGTGTGTGTGTGTGTGTGTGTGTGTGTGTGTGTGTGTGTGTGTGTGTGTGTGTGTGTGTGTGTGTGTGTGTGTGTGTGTGTGTGTGTGTATATTGTATATATACATATATATATATATATATATATATATATATATATATATATATATAAATATATGTGTGTGTGTGTGTGTGTGTGTGTGTGTGTGTGTGTGCGTGTGTATGTGTGTTTATTTGAGAGAGTATAACGTTAGAGTGATACCTGGCAGCAGCAGCAGCAGTTAAGAGGTTTGTGTACCTCTTCACCAGACCTCTCAACCTCTCAGCAGAAGAAATCTGGACAAAGCCACAAATAACAAGGGAGAAATGACCAAAAATAAGGACAAATTTTAAATATTGCTCTTATAAACTTAGAAAGCTGCTAGAACAACAGTTATTCCATAGCATATACTATCTGAAGGATGTAAAGTCTGAAACTCAAATGTCTGTCCTTATTAAATTACTTCAATCCCCGGTGATTTGCCAGGAAACTCCACATTTTATGACTACACATTTTATGAGGTACGGACCAAACATATGAATATTCTGCAAAACATTGGACAGTTGAAAGTTATGCTCTGTTGACTCTTTGCTCAAAATATCTGGATAAACCTAAAATAAACTGGGGACAAAGGCTCATAATAGGAACATATTTTACTGGATTATTAGGATTTCTGTTAGAATACATTTTCTGAAACAGAGGTGTATGTAAGAGACTTGAGTATGAGCAGCAGTGAAGACATTTGCATACCTCTGGACCTTTCAGCTATAGAAATCTGGGTAAAGCATGAAGTAAAGCGGGAACAAAGGCTCATAAACAAACAAATTTAATTACTATTTTATAAAATTACAAACTTAATTAAAAGGATTTGTCTTAGTATGAATTTTCTGAAGAAAATAATAGTCTGAAACTCAAATGTGCGTCATTATTTTGTAACTTCAGTCTCCAATTACTGGCAACACACCAGATGTCTTAGGAGTAAGGGACCAAAAAATAAAGTAAATGCCTGGATATTGTTCTACTTTGGATGTAAAATGCTTCGTCCAGCACCATTTACATATACTACAGCATGTTTGAAATATTAGGCGGAAGAACTATTTTATATCAAAAATATATGTAAATGAAATAATATAGTACTTAAAAAAATAAATATGTGAAACACAACAATTGTACAGAGGGACCCTTCTCTAAGTGTGATAATGCCTTCTAGGGTGCGTGTTAGTGCATGATTAATGCCTGCCTAGAGGTGTTATGAGGCCCTATATTAAGACACACCCTGAGTTGCTGCTGTACAAAAAATGAAAAGCAGCATCAGGTGCCTCCTAAGAAAGGCAAGCAAGCCAAATGCATTCATTTCCTCCAACCCCATGACGGATTCCATGATGAGCAATCTTAGCACTTACTCATATCCAATCTGCAAGCTGCATCAACAAAGTGACCTTGCTCAGTATATCATGCACAGCTGTGTGCTTTTATTCTTATTCTTTTTTATCTCCCATGAGACATCAGTCAACTGGCCTGGCCCCCACTGTCCAATAGTCAACTGACCTGACCCCCCCCAGTGTCCCATGTTCACACCAGGTCTATTAGCCCATTTCCCACCCCACAGACTTACCCCATTTTTTGCTAGGGCTAGTCCTGGGTGCTCTGCTATGTCTGCATCTGTCTGGGGGGAGGTCTTTAAATGCCCTACCCCATCCCTGCCCCACCTACCAATCTCATTAATTACATTTGAAGGCAACTCTCTTATTTGCCCTATGCCTATCCTAAGGGAGCATTATCAGTGAATGTTATGTAAAAAAGGCAGATTTTTTGTGTTTTTTTTTGACGGGGGGGTTCGATGTTCAAATTTCAGAACATCGATCATATGCTCTCTTTGATATTTTTTTGAGTTTCTGAAAAGTCGATCATCTGACATAGACCTATATATGACAGATAGTTTGTCTGCTACAAAGTATACAACTGTCTCAAATGAATAATATTCTATAAATATTCTTTCTGATTTTATATTACTGACAAGTGTATGTATGTATGTAACTACTTCTTTATATTTTTTAAAAGATCAGTAATGACCAATTTTAGGCTCTGCCAAGTTATTTGATTTTGTAAGTCTTTGTGTAAACCCTCCAGCTGTTTAACTACATGGTTCTCGATAGTATACTATGTAATACTTTCTTGATGTGCAACCTTTTTTTTTTCCTTAACGTCCACTGAAAATAGGTCCATTCCTAGTGAGCAACCAGATAAAAAACACAAATCACATACATGCATAAACAAACAAATAAAATAAAATAAAAAAGTAAATAAGTGACAGAAACAACACAGGTGTGTCACTTATTCCATTTGGATGTATAATTTGAGGGGTGTTCTTTTAAGATGCATGCAGCACAGTTATTGTGTTTCCTTCAGCAATGTATATTATCTGACAGCTGAATAAATATTTCTCCTCATGGTTCACACAGTTCTCATGTTGAGGCCATGAGATACATGAATATTAACATGAACACTTCCTGATATGCTATGGATGGGTGCTATGTGTGCTGAGCAGTGAAAAGCATGTATGGTTTTTTTGAGCATTATGTTTTTTGAGCCTTTGTGCTATATGTACTGTAGGTCATTTGGGGTAACAGCATAGAAGAATTATAACAGCATCTTGGGTGTTCTCAAAAAATGTCCTGATTTTTTCTTCATATTTTTGGTCTGTTCCTCATGAAATGTGTGGTTTTCTAGCAAATCATTGAGAATTAAAGTCACTACATAATGGCAGACATTTGAATGTAGACTTCATATCCTTCAGAAAATGCATGCCAATACAAACTCTACTATCCTAGCAAATTTCTCATAACAGCAATATTTAAAATTTGCTCCTGATTTTGTTCTTTGCCCCTCCCCCCCATTATTTTTGGCTTTGTCCAGATTTCTTGTGCTAAGAGAATAAGAGGTATGGTCTTGTGGACCATGATGTCCCCTGTACACTAAAAGAACAATACTCTGTATAGGATGCACAGTGCTAGACTGATGTATTTGTCTGACTAGAAGTATGTCAACCCTGCTACTGTCTGCTGTTTCATTACCAGCTAAATGCAACATATCTGACTTAACAATGTGCAGTCAAGATCACACCAGCCCACAGTTTTGTGACGGCATGTCTTCCACAAGGCACCATAGTGACTTGGTGTAACATGGTGTAATGTCTTCGGTTTTCAGTCCTTTCAGTATATTTATTCCGAAACTCTTCCACCAAACATACCATGAAAAAATACTTATCCTTCCAAGACTTTGCAGTCCTGATTTTTCATTCACCTCTGCCTTGTACGTCGTAACTCTTTACTTTCTTGCTAGACTATTTTCGGTGACAGTGATTGGTTTATTTTATTAATTTATCTTTTGTTGGCTAGGCTAGTCCCACTAGGCCAGTGGTCTCTTTTCAGGTGAGACATAAGGTGGTATTTAAACTACTAGGGGCAATTTGGCCAAGGCACCAGGGGACTTCCTCTAGTTTTTTTCAATAGGTGCCATGGGATCTTTTAGATCCACCTGAACTGCCACCAACTCAAGCAGATGGGACCTTGGTTTAGCATCTCATGCATGGAGCAATACACTCAACACCCCCCCTCTCTTTCATTCTGCACCGCAGTGTCAGCAATTAATCTACCTGGTATGGGAATAGAACCTACAGCCTTCTGCACCAAAAGCAAGTATACTACCTGTTGCATCACTGACACTGCTTTTTACTGTATTCTGCAAACACTGAATGTACTTTAGTTTGGATGGAAAGCAGCACCCATTTCTGCTTCTTTGCCAAGTTGCACATATCATTAACAGTCAGACTGTACAGTCAGTGTAATGCTATGTAAAACTATAACATAGTAAACCACGTCAGTGTGCTAGCTGATGTTTTTTTAACTACATGAATTTGTATCCTTGCAGCACAGTTGACATTTTATCTAAGTACTTAGAATGTAATGTGACCACAGAGATTTACACCACATTAAATACTTGGAACAACACAGAGAAAATTTTGTGGAATGCAAGCTGAACCGAATCTAGTTATTTTTATTGTTTAGCACTTACTGAGTAGTATGTGTAGCTTTTATTTTAACAGATTGCTCCTTTTATGTTTACAGTAGCATTCATTGTTTCAAATGAATTAGTCATATTGTATCTCAAGTGCACATAAATGCTCAAGTTTCCTGTTTGCAACTTCATAGGCAGCCAACAGATAAAAGAAAACAGGAACATTTTGCTTACTACCAGTATTATCTAATATATAAATACATATTATTAAGGTGCACATTTAGCATTGTTAATTGACCTACTATGCATATATATATATAAAACTGTTGAATACAAACACTGCCGTATAGATCTCTCTTCATTTTCCTTGTTGGGTTTCAGATGTCCACAGTTTCACTCTTTTTGTTCTGATGACTCATTGTAATCTTCAGAAGTTGCACAAAGGTATACTGGGAAAAAAGAAGCATGTATGCGATTCCAGAAGTTAAAAAGCGCATCACTACAGAAAGGACTGCTTCTTTTGGTGGACATTAGAGATGTGTCTGTGGCTGATATCTAATGCTGGTTATCTGTAATACTGGTGAGAAAGTAATGCTTCATCCATAAATGGATGATTCTCACAGTCATTATTTATCTCTCGAGGGAAATCGCACTCATTATAATGAGGGCAGAATGGCTCAGCTAAGCTGGTACTATGTGTTCATTCTTTATTCAAGTAGGTCTCTTACGTTTAACTCCTTAGCAAAGTGAAGAAATGATTCAGTGAATGTCTGTTTATCAGTGACAAAGGAATATTCTAGACTGCAATAGAGCCAGACATGTAAATGATATATCTCCATGGGACTAGTGCACAATATGTTTTCTTTCTCCTTGATATTGCATACTACAGTATAAAACTTTCAGGAATAAAAAACAACTCTGAGACTGACAGTATCAGACTAAGAGCAATTTCTAGTTTGTCAGTCCTATTGTCATAAGATAAAATGGTTCATTTGGATTTTACTTTTTTAATGTATTGGATATGTGCCTAACTCAAGACTTGAGTGACCAAAAAAGTGGAAAAGTCTAAAAGGTAGATTCAATAACCCCTACATGATCCATTAAGATTGTGTGCACTTTGAGGTGGGACACGCACATGGTAGTGCAGTGTTTTTTCTTCAGTAAGTGGCTTCACATGTTGTGTAGAGATGCACAACCATGATAAACACCATGGCATTCTAATTACAGTATAAGCAGGTGAATTGTATGCTAATCAATGGATCCAAGATGGGGCACTATTCAACAAGCTATAAAGCAACTGTGTAGACTCAGTGCTGGTTTTCCCTGTGAATTCTAAAATCTGTTGGAATACAGCCATGGAAAGGAGTCTACAGAGAAAGAATGTAAGGAACTGCTGTTGCTTTAATCCATGTGTATGTGCAACAGGCTGAAGTCTATGCTGCTGCTGCTAATAGACCATGGCCAAGAAGGAGAAGAGTTTTCAGACCCTGGTTAACTTATCACAATCTCCATGAGGTGGAAGTTGTAGAGAGCTACAGGGTAGATATGGAAACATTACAGGAACTCTGCAACCACTGTTGTCCTCAACTCCAGGGCAAACAAAGGGAAACCAGTACAAGTGGAGACAAAGGTATATGTAGCCCTTAGAATTTTAGCTACAGGAACCTTTCACAGACCAACAGGGGACATGATGGGGGTGTAACGGGCATCAGCATCCAGGATCCTCCATCAATTCCTGAATGCTATGCTCCAGCATGCCTGTGACTACATACATTTTCCCCGTAGTCCTAAGGACAGGGCCACAAATATGCAGGAGTTCTACCCTGTAGCACACTACCTTGAAGTACTGGGTGCTATGGATTGTACACATATAGAAATCAAGGCAACACCCTGGGAACAGGGCAGGGCCTGCAAAAATAGAAAGTGCTTCCACTCCATTAAAATCCAAGTTGTGTGTAAAGCTAAGGGAATCATCTTGAATGTGTGTGCTGGAAACCCAGGCAGTTACCATGACTCGCATATCTGGCACACCTCCCAACTGTATCAGATGTTCACTACAGGTGATATCCCACAGGGTTATTTACTGGGGGATGCAGGTTATGTACTGTAACTGTGGCTGATGATGCCTATCAGAAATGCACACACACCTGCTGAAGAAGCCATAATGAGAGACATTCTCAAACCAGAAATATCATAGAGTATGTGTTTGGGCTGCTGACATCATGGTTCCACTGACTAGATATATTTAGGGGAGCCTTGCAGTACAACCCATGTACATGTGCTTAAATCTTCACCATCTGTGCCATGCTTCACAGCATCATCCAGAGAAAACACCATCAGCAGGATCAACAAGGGGAAGGGGCACACATCCCATCACCAAACACAAGGTCACCACAGCCACATGCAGGTGAGGAGTCAGAGGGGGAACCAGCAGCTGCTGTGGGTGTAGGCAGACTTAGGCGTTCTCAATATGCCCTTGCATTGGCAAAGAGGCAACGCATAGCACATTCACTCACCACCTAAGGGGCTGAAACATTCATCCCTCCCACATACATGTAGTAACACTGATGCCAGGCAATACTCACAACCTTTACCTACCCATCTCAGTATGGAGAACATCGACATCTGTGCAGTAACAGAAACCTGGTTTAAGGCTCCTGAGAGCACCCCAGCACTACTAGGCTATACCTCATACCATACCTTTTGGCCGCAAAACCAGGACCAAAACACAAAAGGTGAGGGTGTATCCACATTCATCAAGGATACCCAAACCTTCAGGTTAATGGTGCAGCACAATACATCAGAGATCATCCATGTGCAGCTAACAATGGGCAAAACTGCAATCCAAATTGTAGCTTGCTACAGATCACCCACCATGGTCCAAGACCCACATTCCACATTTCTGGAGACACTGGAAAATATGAAGGTCCTACCAAACACCTTAATACTGGGTGATTTCAATTACCCAAACATAAACTGGGAGAACTACTCAAGTACTAACTCCCTTGCCCAGCGTTTCCTAGAATTTATAAACTTGAATGCCCTGGATCAACAGATCAACACCCCCACCAGAGGGAACAACATATTGGGCCTGGTCATCACCAACATGGGCGACCGGTGTTCCACACCAGAGGTCAACCCCTCGCTGGTTAGATCAGACCATAGACTAATCACTCTGGATATCCACATTCCACACCCACCCCCAATCAAGGAAACCACCATGAAAAATTTTTCAAAAGCAAACATCACGTTACTTAAGACAGAGGTGGAAAGGTTCACAGCCCCCATGCTAAACGAAAATGCTGTCCAAGCTGCTGAAACCATTACAAAGGCACTCTATGAGCATCTGCAAGAATGCATGGATCATGCTATCCCAAGTAAAACCAAGACTCACTCCTCCAAGAATAGGAAACCAGTCTTGTGGACCCCTGCCATAAACAAGCTATACAACAGAAGGAGGAAACTAGTACAGAAAAGAGTAAATTCCCAAGAAGGAAAGACATCCCTGATCAGTATCAGCAAGAAACTACGATCCCTCATTAAATCATCCAAGGCTAGTTTCGAAAGAAAAATTGCCAATGACTCCAAAGATAACCACAAAGTGTTCTTTAGCTATGTCAACAACCTAAGTGGAAACTCTCAGATCTGCTCTGAGTTAGTGCAGAATGGCATAAAATACACTGAACCGACTGATATTGCAAACATTCCAGCAGACAGGTTTAGTGCAAACTTCACCCCCCTCTCAACCCCTAAAGGGCCCTAAGCATACCATAAGAATGTAGGGCCCCATCAACCACCGATGCACAGATTAAAACAGCCCTATCCAAAGCCAAAAACACAGCTTCAATGGGACCGGACGGGATCCCAGGCTGTGTCTTACAAGAGCTCCAAAATGAACTAACCCCTCACCTAACCACACTGTTCAAACTCAGCCTCTCTACAGGCTACGTACCCATAGAGTGGCGCACAGCAACAGTTATTCCACTCAACAAAGGTGGAGCCATAACGGACCCTGGGAACTATCATCCTATAAGCCTGACTAACCTGGTCTGCAAGGCTATGGAATGCATCATCATGGAACTCATTAACAGAGACATTGGGAACCTCCAAACCTTGGATCTTACCCAGTTTGGTTTTGTTAAGGGCAGATCATGCCTCCTAAACCTGGTGGACTTCTTTGAGACGGTTACCAAGGCATTAGATGAGGGAAAGGAGGTCCACACAGCCTACCTAGACCTCGCAAAAGCTTTTGACACCATTTCCCATTCTAGTATTATAGACAAGCTCACCAGCTTGAACATAAACCCCTATGTCACAAGATGGGTTGCCAACTGGCTCATGGATAGAATCCACATGGTGAGAGTTGCAGGCTCTATGTCCGACTCTAAACCGGTTACAAGTGGTGTCTCCAGGGCTCAGTCCTAGGACCCCTCCTGTTCGGTATATACTTCTCAGAGGTACAGGCAAGCATAGGAGGACTATGGCTGACCAGGTTTGCAGACAACTGCAAACTAGGGGCCATAATTGATTCTCCAGCTGATACAGACACCATCCAGATGGGTCTCACTGAGACGGATACCTGGTGTCAAAATCATGGCCACAAGCTAAATGCCAAAAAGTGCATAGTCATCCCCTTTGGAAAAAACAAAATACCCACGAACTACCATATAGGTGGTAGTCCCCTAAATACAGAAAATGTAAAAAGGGATCTGGGGACCCAAGTAGATAGTAATCTCTCCTTTGATAATCATATTGCCAAGGTAGTTAGAAAATACTTCTATGTGGCCCACCTAATCATAAAAGGGTTCACATCTGGAATAAAAGAGGTTATTGTGCCTCTCTACTCATCACTCATTAGACCCATCATAGAATACAATGCCCCATTTGGGATGTACCTTACAAGACACCTGCAACAGCTGGAAAAGCCACAAAAGTACCTCACCAAGAGGATTACTGGCCTCAAACAGATGCCCTATGCAGCCCGACTCAAGAAACTCCAGTTGTAATCAGTTGCATACCGCTTACTCAGAGGTGATCTCTGCCTGACATACAAGGCCATGTCCAACCCAGAATTAATGGACATGCTCCACCTAAAAAAAAACAAATCCCAGAGAGCCACATGCTCTAGAGATATAAACCTCACCACAACGATAAATAGGACATGCTGGAGGGATAGCTTTCTATCCCAGAGACTCCCCATGCTTTGGAACAGGATTCTAATATACATCAGGCAGAGCCCCTCACTAATACTCTTCAAGAGAAACCTTGACGGGTGGATGAGAAACAGAAAATTTACCCCCGGGATCACTGCACTGGCTCTGCTGGACAGTGGCGCAGGGAACTAATGGCTCTGCTGGACAGTGGCATAGGGAACTGATGGCTCTGCTGGACAGAGGCACAGGGAACTAATCTAAAGGGGTGGTGAAAGCCAACACATTCTGGCTAGGCTTATAAATGCTCTTGGGCAGATAGCCTAGTACTTACCTATGAACCTATGAACCTATGTAATGGCTGTGTACTCCTGCATCAGACAGACTCAGCCCTCAACTAAAACTATAGCAACTGCTGGATTTAGAAGGTAAGTGTTGAACCTAGAGTGTTACACCAGAATTGTGTAAAAATACACATGAACGGCGTGTCCTTGCATGTTACTTGGTAATGTAAGTAAGTAAAAGGTGAATGATTTGTACAGCAATGACTTTAACATGTAGCAGCAGAAACATGTGAATCAGTTATCAAGTAAAGGCCTCAGGCATCATTCACACATTCATGCCTCTCAGTACTGATGGTCAACAAATGTCCTCAGTTTGGCCTCATACTTTTGTACTGGAAAATCATTAAAGAGAGAAGTTAGAAAGTAATGAGACACATTTCAGTTTCAGACTTCATAACCCTCAGAAGATTCTTAAAAATACTGATGCAAAAAAGTTTTTGATTCTATCAACTGTTCAACTTTCTAAAACGAAAATATGTCAAAAGTATAATTAATAAAACAACATCACAAACATAGATAAACTAAGCACTAAGTCAGCTATTCACCTTGAGCATTTGACACAAAAGCTAAAGATAGAAAACAAGGATAGAATACAGGTATCATCACTTCCACAGAGTGTTGTGTTGAGGGGGCAGGAAGCCTAGTCTGAAACAAAAGATACGTAAGTGCATGTCAGTAAGAAAGAGAAACAAGCAGACAATGAGCGCTAAGCCTTACATCTGAACCATGTAACTGTTGTGTGTGTGTCTGTATGGACCCTTCAGGAGAAATTGGTGTGTGAGTGTCTGCAAGAACACAGCCAAGCTCTGCGCTAGCTCAACTTCTCTGTATGCTGGACAGGTGTGAACTGTGCATGTTAGAGGTGGCAGTTTATCATTGTCATAGCCAACCATGAGAACTGACTCTACCAGGAATTGCACTGACATGTCCACGCCTATGTTCAGATGCACTGCTGCTACTTGAACATGACTGATGCCTGCTGGGTGAGCTTTCCTCACAAGGATACCCAGAACCACAGCCCCATAGCCTGTCACATCTGGGTGTGGATACCTCAACAACTGATGGATCAGTGGAAGTAGACCTACTATGGTAGTGTGATTGGGCACAGACACTTCAGCTAACATTAGATGATGTGGCTGACCTACACCTACATGGAAGCCATCCCACTCTCAGCAGATGTTCCATCAAAGACACCCCCCCTTCCAATGCATCATTCATCTGATTCATTGAATTGGCAACAATGGAGGCAGTCATACATGTCAGCCTGTGCCACATCTGTTTATTTATTATTTTTTATTTTATTTTATCTAACATTTTTTGACAGGGAAAGTTTGAGTAGGACAGAGCCTATTTTTGGTGGATGCCCAGGGAAAAATGCTCCAGACACATGCCTTTGGAATGTGGGGGGAAACCAGAGCACCCAGACGAAACCCACATGAATGCAGGGAGGACATGCAGACTTCACAGTGAAGCATCCCAGCTTAGAATCAAACCAGAGAACCTTTTGCTGTGAGGTGACAATGTTAACCACTGCATCACTGTGCCACCCGTCTGCAACCCTAAGTATTTCTCTGGACCCATTGGAACATGTCTTCACCTCCATGATGGCCCTAAACATATGTTGAGTGTCATGGGAAGACATACTTGGATATGGTGGAGGATGGACAGCAGGCCTCCTTCAAGCACCCCCTAACAACCCTCTTGTGTGGCACCTCACCTACACTTTGGCTATGGTCAGAGTCAACAGGCACTGAAGCCACAGTAACCACACTGCCCTGGTCGAGTGTCTCACCCTCCACCTGTCCTAAATATGAGGGCTCACTGAAATGGGTTGGCATAGGCCTACTGACTATGTCTGATGGAATTACAGGGTATGGCTGAATGTCAACCTCAGTGTCAGATTCAACCTCGGCATCTCCCCAAGTGTGCCTCTTTTTGCCCACTATTATCAGTGTTGGCCTATACTCTGACTCAGGTGGTAGGAGTCCCATACTTCCGTTGTTAGGATCACCAGTGATAATAAGCAACACAGGAAATAAATTAATGCCTACACTACTATAGTCCAGTATAGGCTAATAAATGAACAGTGGTGCTACTACTGCAGACAATGCAGCAATACGCACAAAAGTCCTGACACCCAAATCACAAAATAAATATTTCTTTGAAATGCTCATCAGTATTAACATAATGACATAAAAATGTTCAGCTTTCCATGTGCAGATGATTGTAGACTCCTTATGGTAGATGGTTCTGGTCTCTATGGATAAAAGGAAAGGACACCATCATCACAATGAACAGTAACACAAGGGATTAAAACTTTGCCCTTTATGTCTCCATTAACGATACTTTTAACAAGAACTTGGATGACACGTCCACCCCAAGCCCATGTGTAATCAACTATGAACCTATGAACCTATGAACTGTATCAATCTTACAACTATACCACCCAAATAATATTTAATGTTAAACAAAACTTAAGTATTGCTGTCAATATTGTACTATACAAGAAATATTTAACAACTAAGATAGGTAAGCCTGCCTGGAAGCTCCTCCTGGAACATACTTGTCCTCCTGAAACAGCAACACCAACATCAATGACATGCTGCTGTGCACTTTACAGTGAGCTATCTGGATCTCTGACAGTTTACAGGAACTCTTCATTTGGTGTCAGGCATGGCTCTGTAGAAGGTCACCCCCCCAGTAGCCATCCATTCATGGGTCACTGCAGCTGCTCTTCTCCAGATCAGTGAAATCATGTCAGTGGCCCTATAGTGCATATGATAATATTCCCTGCTCTGGCCATCTACTGCATTCATATCAGACACTGTCTGCTGCCAAATTTGCATTCTGACAAATATATCCCCATGTCCCCTCTCAAGTAGAAAGGCACCATGTTGCCTAAATACTTCTGCAATGACTTAATTCTCAGGGTCATTGATGGGGAGTTTGCAGTGACTGGAACACATAGGTGCCGTAGTCGTAGGTGACCTAAAAACAACAGAAGGATAATACACATAAGTATCACATAAATAAAAGTCCTGCTTAGCTATAACACATTAAAAAGTTCACTATTACCCACTGGAGAAGCATAAAACAATCAAGATATTCAAATATAAAAAAGGAATTATTTGTTTGCAACATGTTACAATCACACACAAAACAAGTTTGGATCCAAGAGTAACAACAGCAAATATTGTCTGTGCCAACAGAGAAATTGAATTGGGCTCCCCCACCCCCAAAACAACAGGCAAATGACACATTTTGCTAACAAATTGTCAGCAGATTGCTAAAAGTGCTATCAAATAAACTCTGCCTGAAACATGTGTACACATTTAACACAGAACATTTGATTTTATGCAGTTGTCAGTTACATCTACCCATGGCCAGCACTCCCCTAGAAGTGTGTATGGGTCATCCTAGAAGGTTAACAACCCTGTGTCATTGACAATATAGGACATTTACATTTCAAGGAGATAATAATATAAGAGTGTAAAGAGAAAAAGAATTGTAACATTCACACTTGTGAAGAGTTAATGCTATGCATATGAGAAAGTAAAATGCCCGGACAAACATGCCTATGCCATCAGTACACTTCTAAGAAATGCACAAAGATAAAAGTAGCATTTGCTAATACACACAAACACACACACACACACACACACACACACACACACACACACACACACACACACACACACACACACACACATATATATATATATATATATATATATATATATATATATATATATATATGGGTCTGCTGCTTTTGGTCAAATTACATTTAGTTGAAAATGATTTCAGGCAGCCCACTTCACCGAAAATGCATTTCACTGAAAACCCATTTGGTCTAATTCCATTTGGTCGAAAATGGAATATAGTCCCTGCCCCACTGCAGTGCAACCCTGGAGTGAGAATATAAAGCTGGGGGGCACAGTCCTCCACACTGGGGGTTGTGGGGGGCATAGCCCTCATATAATTGCAGTGTATTCACTATGATATACTTGTGTACCCATTAAAAATACATTGAAACCTATAACATCAGTAAAACTAGTTGCAAAATGTGGGGGGCTGTGCCCCTACCCCACTCTAACTTTATATTTTCACTCCAGGGTCGCACTGCAGTGGGGCAGGGGCTATATTCCATTTTTGACCAAATGGAATTCGACCAAATGAGCTTTCAATCAAATGAGCTTTCAGTGAAGTGGGCTGCCTGAAATCATTTTCGACTAAATGTAATTCGACCAAAAGCAGTAGACCCATATAGATATAGATATATATATATATATATATATATATAGATATATATATATATATATATATATATAAACTAAGTTATTTGCATTCTGCTTTCAAAATATACAATATCTGTATATGTTGTGGGTCAAATCACTGAAATAGAACATACACCCCCGGATTTACTAAACTTCTGTGGAGGATTAATCTAGTTCTGCACGGAAGCGGCAGTTTAAGAAGAGGACGGCAGCGCACCCGGCATATTAATGAAGGCTCGCTGCCTGAACTCCTAATGCTACATGGAGCACGGACGAGTGCAGGTTGTGTATCTGACAGCAGAGCTCTCAGAATAAACATGCCCCTGCAAAGTAGAACAGAAGAATGTGTAAATAAATGAGCGAGACCACTCATAAGTGTCCGCATATCCCCACCAACAGCCCCCATGTGTTCAGCAGCAACAGTACATTCAAATAAAATGAAAAACCCTTTTATTTATTTATTTATTTATTTATTTTAAAACCCCAAGTACAGCTGGCAATAGGTGCGTGGGTGTGCCCATCACTTAGCTATGGTTAAAGCAGCTGAAAAGGCTGAAGAGGTTAACAAGGAATATATATGCAAATGAAACAGCACAGCAATAGTGTAGTGGTTAGAGCATCCACCTCATGAGCAGGCATTCCTGGCTTGAGTCCCACTGCAGCACATATCATTTTCCATTTAAAATCTGTATATGAACATATTTTGACATACTTTTGCCGTATAACCTACATAATGACATTTAAATGTGAACTGGAGTACTGCATTAAATGCACATGTGAGGCATCAGTGTCATAATAAATAAGGCACTTGTAAGCAGGTATAAGCAAAAACAAGCAGTAAGTAGTAAGCCTGTTTAAGTGTGTTTGCATGAGGGTAAACATTGTCCACAATGATTAAGCAAGGTGGAAGCTAACTGAGTGTAAGAAACTGTAACCAGAGGTTAGCAGGCCTTACTGTCGCGCAAACCCGTGCAAACCTGCACACAACAGCTTTAAAGTGCCTTAATCACTTTGTATCCAATGGCCCATGTTCTGCCCAGCAGCAAAATAAACTGCCTCGGCAAGGCTCAAACTCAGGACCCTGTACACTATAGTCACAGTAGTTAACCACTAAGCCATCATAGCATACAAATAGATATTAATGAGGTATCATCAAACTAATCCTCGCCACAGGAAAACCAAGCCAAACCTGTGAACTGAATCTATGTACAGAGTGAAGTGGTATAACCTTCTACAAAACATAAATATGTGAACTGGAGTACTGCAGTAAGCATAGATCTGAAGTGTGATTGTAATAAAGTGTAGAATTCCCCAGGTCCCCATACAGTGTATGTACACATGAATCATGGATACCAGCCACATATATAACCTGTAATGAAGAATAAATCATTGCCAAATGGCAAATATAGTGCTAATTAGCTATTAAGCAATGCTAACTGCAGCACAGCTCAAGTTAGTAAGTGTAAGCAATGTGTAGCGGAGCCAATTCAATCTGCCTAGTGGTATACCCCTTTAAGCAGTGCCAGCCTTATGTAAGCAGGTGTGGCCATAGCTTAGCCTTTTCAAAACCGGCCAATCATGGGAAAGTGTGGGAAAATGGCCATATTTAAACCCCACAGGCGGGAATACTTCTCATAACTGGTTGAAGCTTCCTACTGCAGGTAGAATGGCTGGTATGGGTGAAGGCACTCGATTTACAGCACAGCGGTGAGGCATCCAGGAGTCATAATTTATGGCATGGCTCCTGGTAAAACACCATGATCAGAGTCTTCTGCAGGGCCAGTACCAGGGCTTGCAGTATAAAATGAAGGCCTGGGACAGTCTCACCCATGACCTCACCAGTGCCACAGGTATCCCCCGGACTGGTGAGCAGGTCAGGCACCACCATGCTGACCTGAAGCGGCAAAGGGATGATGTACTGGAACAGTGGATCCAGGAGTCTCGGCAGATGCCCAATGCCCCAGGACTGAGTAAGTACTCATTCTACTACATAGTAAATACTTTCCTAGCTTGTGTATACTATGGATAGGTGTGGCTAAATATCACTGCATTTTTCTGACAGCTGCAGATGAGCGGGCTGCGAACCAGCAAGCCCATGATGCTAGGCTGCAAAGGCTGCATCGCGAGACAGGTTAGTAATCAGGCTGCATGTACTGTCATAACAAATAAATATAAGAGCCTTAGAAAGTGTTGTATCAGTATAAATAAATGTGTAATAGTCTGTGAATAAAGGTATAACCCCTTGAGTGCTTCTGTTTACTATTCTCTCATATGTTGGCGATCTGTTCCATACTATAAATAGTACTATTGTATCTTATGCAGTGTCACCCACACTGTGGTTTGCAGATAAAATGGGCATGAAGTCCTGCATAGTAATGTTGGAAGTGCCAAGAGGTCAGTTATATTGTACAAGTTAGGGAGACTTAGAACACAGTCGAAAGCTGTACAGCAATTCCCTGATAGCACAGTGTATTGTGATGTTAGATATATTAGTTTGTCACACAGAGCAGGGGTTTGAATCCTGGGAGTGCTACTAAGTTGTATGCATAATAATTCCTCAAAACTGTACAGATCTTGATACAATGTTCAGATAGAAAGCTGTATGCATACTTACACCAAACAACAGTACAGACTTTGCTAGAATGTTCATATTTGTAAGTTGTATGCCTATTCATACCCCACAACTGTTCCAATCTGTCCAGCATGTCCAGATAAATGGCCCTTATCACTAGCTTGGTACCCTGTTGCCCTGAAAATCCAGTGTGATGTTCCAAGAATTGTAGGCAGCTGTTAATCAGATATAAGGGTGGCCTAATGGTTAAGGTGTTTGCCTTACAAACGCAAGGTACAGGGTTTGAATCTCACAAGGGATAATTGGCCAGGCTTAAAATGGCTCGGAAGGGCAGTTAGCTTAGTACTAATCTATGAACCTATGAACCTATAACTGATATTCAAACATGTGCATAGTCAGAGATTGTATATGGAAACAAACCTGTCATTCTAGCACCTCACCCAAAGCATATGACAGCAATTCTCAACATATGTTGCATTAACACCAGCAGCCTGTCACGCCTGTATGTAAGACACAGGTCACGTATATAATAATTTATAAACATACCAGTGTACAATAAAAGGCCACTGTGTAGTGTAATAGTACATGTAAGGGAAAAACCACTGCAGTGACTAAGAATGTTGTGAAAACTACAAGGCTATATTAGTTGTTAATTGAACTCTCTCTCTCTCACCCCTGCCAACTGGTATGTGTATACTCCAACCTTTTGTTGGGACATATGTCCTAATGATTTATAAATATTCACTTTTGTTTCTATGCATGTGCCATGTGAAAATACACCCATATTGGTGGCCTGTTGCCATCAATGAAACCTGCATGCTCCTGTAATGGCCACTGTTGTTCCGTATATACATGTGATCTGCTTGCTCTGCAACTGTGTTAATTCTGGTGTGTCAGGTTAATGGGAATACCTATGCATGCTGTTATAACTAATCCTGAATGCTGTTGACTGTTACTAACCCATATCTGTCATAAACCTGTGACAACACAGCTCGTATGGGAAGGCTGGTCCCAGTGGACCCACCTGCCCCACCTCAGCTGGCCATGGCACCGGGCGCCATCACATCTGGGGCCCAGACTGGGACCTCCTCCTCTGTGGACCTTGCACAACTTTGGGTGGAACCGCTGGAGGGGATGGGGCTCACCCCCTCCTCGGAGTGGGCATGGAGGGAAACCTGTCACCCGTCAACAGGTCCAGGCCGTGGTGCATAAGGAGCTCGATCTGGAGTATCGAGCACGGCTACGCCAGCTTGAAGGCCAAGTGGTGCTATTAGAGGGTGAGCCTGCCACTCCTACACAGCCCCCAGCACAGCCACCTTTGGGGCCATGAAGGTGCAGTGGTGACTGCCCATGGGTGGGGACCTCAGTCCCACAGTTTCCAGTTGGGGTCTCATGGGCTTCCAAACACCCCTCCCCGTCCAAGGTGTTTACCCCCAACATGTATCATATACTGGCCCTGTATGCATCTTGTGTGTCTTGTCTGTTAACCTAACCACCTATCTCCCCAAATATACCTACTACCGCTCCCCAACATCCCACTCTGAACTGAAAAAAAAAAAAAAAAGGGCAATCTGTTCCCACAAAAAATCTCGACTATACATAGCTATCCATTTTGCACACATGTCCGCTGGATACATGTAATCTGGCCTAATTGGCATCACAATGAATATATGTTGTCCTCACCCCTCCCCCAAAGATTTGAGGGCCCAAATGTACCTGCAAATATAGTGTATATGCACAGCTGTTGCTGTAGAAGAAATGGGCAGCTATGGACCTTTCCTATACCCTTCCTGCACATGCCTAGCAATTTTCCCTACTGTCTTTCCCTCTTTGTGCCTCATTTTTCTTCACTTTCCTATCAACCCCTTTTTCTTTTCTTTTAAAGGAATTAGTGTGGGGGCAAGCTGCAGTAAGCACTTTTAAGCAGCGGTAAGTGGGTTTGCATGGGTTTGCACATCGGTGAGCTATGCCTACACAGGTAGAGAAATCTGAAGCTAAATGTAAGAAAACATAAGCGGAGGTTGGCAGTGCTTACCATTGTGCAAACTCACGCAAACCCACTTACTAATGCTTAAAAATGCCTTAATTACTCCGTAGCCAATGTCCCATGTTCTGCCCAGAAACAAAATAAGCAGCATCTGCTTGTGTCAAACCCAGGACTCTGCACACCATAGCCAAAGGGATTTACCACTAAGCCATCTCAGATATACATATCCTTGATGTATTCACAAACATATCATCAAGCCCAATCAATCAACAGTACAGAGAATGTATTACAACATGTATATGTATGTGTGTGAGTGAATATATTAATGTCTAGACAGGTACAACATATACTTATATGTGTATATAAATATATATATATATATATATATATATATATATATATATATATATATATATATATATATATATATATATATATATATATATATATATATATATATATATATATACATATATATCTATATATATATATAAATATGTATGAACATATACGCATGCAAATGCCTACATCTATAGGTCAGCAGATATATATATAGTAGTTTCATAGTATAGCACTAGGCTATCTGCCCTGGGGCATTTGTAAGCCTAGCCATAGTGATGTGGCTTTTGCCACCCCATGAAATGGTACAAAAATGTACAGATAAAATCTAGAATACTGTGCCTCTGTCTAGTAGTGACACAGTGAAGGTCCCCTTATATAATATAATTAGTTTACTGTGCCTCTGTCTAGCAGTGACACAGATGTGACCCCTGGGGTAAACTTACGATCTCCCATCCACTCATCAAGATTTCTCTTGAAGAGATTCAGTGAGGGGCTCTGCCTAATACGAACTGGGATCCTGTTCCAAAGCATACATAGGTATATACGGACATACATCTATAGATAATAGGGAAATAACAAAACATATATGTCCTCATGCAACGTCAATGAGGTGAGAGGCCCCGCACAATGTATGTCTGGTACAAATAGATATACCCCCCTGTAATACAGCGCCAAGTGTTGCAGATCCCATAACCAGGACCAGACACAACATGGCCATCACTAGGATACAGATACACAGACACATATGTGCAGATACAGGTATATATATATATATATATATATATATATATATATATATATATATAGCTGTACATATATATATAGCTGTACATATATATAGATATATATGTAACTACACATACACACAAAGAGAATTGCACACTAATATACATATGTAGTACATGCACACAATATGGAGCAGCCAGTATTCCTACAATCACCACCTTAACAACTGGAAACTGTATGAACCATCCATACGAATGACATTCATAGTCTGCAACATATACCCACAGAGATATCAAAGGGTATAACACCACACACAGGTGTAAATAAATGAATGTGAAAGCTTTATTTGTGTATTATGACAGTTGTATATGCCATGTCATATAGCTGTTTAGACACAGACATCCATATGAACAGTGTAATGCAACTGTGAAACAGTTATACTAAGACAGTAGTCTGGGAAGGTTGACATATGTTGCTTGCAGGCCAAGGCCTTCAAGTAGTACATCAGTAATGACAATCGGGGCCACAGCATACCAATCAACAGTACATGATGCAGATGTATAGGTAATCAGCCTGTGTCTACGCTCTGTACACAATCCCTAGGAGGTACAGACTGCAGCTGACACAATGGGATGTATCTGTTACATAACAAGACATACCTGACACCATCACAATCACACTGACAAACAGAACATCCTGTATGGCAGGAGGCAGTAGGCCTGCATTTACCCAAGGTGGATCATATGGTAAAGTACATGCAGATACCTTAAGGCAGCTCATCCCAGATACCCACACATGTTGTAACAGTCTAGGTTAGTATTTGTGCACCCCCATACACTCACTAATACTGGGCCATATACCACTGTTACATACACTGGCCTCTGGAGTGCATTAGGGCACGCATGTATTGTGTAGGTGAAACCCACACATATATGACCCCAACCCCATGTGTAGGGGACACAACAGCAATGGAGTGATGGCAGGAATGACAGCATGACATACACACAGCCCGCTACATACAACCCATGACAGCATGTCATATGTGCAAAGCCCAGTATGTAGGTGGAGGACAGAGGCTGGAACACAGGCACATATGTGTAAAACTCTTGTCATACAGTAAGCAAAGATATGTGTATGTTTACATATCTATATGGATATATGTATACTTATATATACACATATATGTTCACCATATGTCCTGCACATGGAGTGAAGCCCTACCTCAGCCCCAACAGTCCCAACATCACAGTGCAAGGGGATGTCACATATGTAGTGCAGGTATATTTGTAGACTATTGCTACTGTAATTGGGAATGTCTGCACAGAAAATGTGTGTGTGGGAGGCCACATCTGCTGTTAACATGTGTGCCATTGGCTATTACAGACATCCTATGGTCATCATAGTGTAGTACCAATGCTAGCACAGTAACGCCCCTGTGGACTACAGCTGCGATATGGCCAATATATGTGGACAGTCTGACACACTCGGGTCAGACCAGGGGTATACACAGAACCCCTTCATGCAAGACATGTGGACCAGGCCTGTCAATGTGGATGTTAATAGCCATGTTGATGGGTATAACACGTACATACTGGTATACATTTACTCCCATAGGTTATGCATTCATATACCCCTGTCTGTCCTGACACTTAAAAACCACTGGTACAGAGGTGCCATGGCCAGATACTATCCAGTAGTTATTGACATACATCTGAACAGCATCCCACTGCGTTGTCTGACATACATGACTGTTATGGTGGCCAGGCAGCAGCACATCTGGCAAGCATATGGACATGACATCTCACTGGATAAGTACAGTAAGCTGCTAGGCATGTAACAAAGCACGGTGCAGGCTACAGGCAGACTGACTCAACACTGGGCTACATCTCCTATGTGGGAATACACATGTACCTGCATAGATAGCAGGATCTACAGCATCTTCAACCAGTCTGGAAATAGATTAACATACTAATCCGGCCATACATCCCTATGCCACTCGATGGTTTGCCACAATGGTTACTGACAGAACCCACATTTTAGGTGTAACTGACTCCAAATCCATCCCCAGACATGTGACAAGTGGAATACCTCAGGGTTCAGTCCTGAGACCACTGCTGTTTGCATCTACATCTCTGACATACAGGCCAACAGTACGGGACTCTGACTAACAAAGGTAACAGATGACTGCAAAATGAGTGTCGTTATGAGCCTGACTGTACTGCATGATATGTTACTGATACCAGCCTGACATCATACAGGTGGTATCGAGTACTGTTAACATCTTGTGCCCTAGCTTTGTAATGTCCTGGTTATGGGATCTGCAACAGTTGGTAGTGTAGTGCAGGGCAGACGTGTTTGGCTGTGGAGGGGAGAATACCTATTCGAGCAAGACGTATGTTGTTTGTGCTGTCAACTCCATTAATGGTGCATGTGGACATATATGTTACTGCTGTGTTCCCACTTTATCTTCAGATGTATGTCTGTATATACTTATATAGATATAAATATCTGCTTACATATATGTGTGTGTGTATATATATATATATATATATATATATATATATATATATATCAATATGTTGTATCTGTTTAGACTTTAATATATTTTCACACACGCATACATCTACATGTTGGAATACATTCTCTGTATTGTTGAATGACTGGGCTGGATGTTATGTTTGTGAATCCAGCAAGGCTATGAATATCTGAGATGGCTAAGAGGTAAATCACGTTAGGTATGGTGTGCAAGGTCCTCAGTTCTAGCCTAGCAGAGGTTGTTTAATTTTGTTGCTAGGCAGAACAAGGGCCGATGCATACAGAGTGATTAAGGCACTTTAAAGCAGTTGTACGCGGGTTTGCATGGAGGTAAGCACTGCTAAAGTATGGTTACAGTTTCTTATACTCAGTTACCTGCTGAATTGCTTAGTCTGTGTAGGCATTGCTTAGCTCCATGCAAACATGCACAAACTTGCTTACAACTGCTTAAGAGTGCCTCAGTCATTCTGCAGCCAATGTCCCTTGTTCTGCTCAGCAACAAAATAAACTGCCTCTCCAAGGCTCAAGCCCAGGACCCTGCACTACATACACAAAGTGATTTACCACTAAACCATGGCAGATATACATAACCTAAAGGCTTCACAAACATATCCTGCAGCACAATCAGTCAACAGTGCAGGAAATATATTATTATCACACCACACAACCTGTTAATGCAAGATATCTGGAGAAAGTATGCCACACTGTGGGTACAAATAGGGATATATGTCAACTAATGCTCTGTTACACTTAAAATTTTGCTAGTTACAGTTATATGTATTAGAACACATATGTAGAAGGAGATGAAGTCTGAAACACAAACGTGTTGCCACTAGTTGCTGACTTCAATGATGCGATCATCCATGACAATTGCCAAGTGAATGAAAAACAAGCCAAAATATGAGCCGAACATGCATGGACATAAGGACAGATATATATGTAAATGTAGACAGATAGACAGCTATATGTGTGTGTATATACATATATATATATATATATATATATATATATATATATATTAATGTATGACTCACAAATAATCATATAACAGCAATTGTATATAGATACATACATATGTTCATATGTGTATATGTATATATATATATATATATATATGTATATATACAGCTGTATATATCTATAGTTACATATATATATATATATATATATATATATATATATATATATATATATATATATATATATATAGCCATATGAGATATATATGGGTACATACACATATACACACACAAAAGGTATCAGTAGCCATACATATGTAGAAGTAGTGTGGAAGTACTGGGTGCAAAGAATATCCCTCAGCCACAAGCCATTCAACTGCCACCTGTGACATGTGTAGTGTGGCAACCATTCCCACAAATGAGAATACTGACATTAAACATATACCCACCCACAATTCAAAGGACACGAGGCATGTATACATAGCTAACCTCTATTCAGAGAGAGAGAGAGAGAGAGAGAGTACTCCAAGAAAATTCACAAAGCTCAGCATTGTGTTCCAGTGGAAACAACATAACAGGTATGTGAAATAGATATGCATTTACTGGCATGTAGTATATGCCATAGAATAATAGGATGTATACTGCGAAAGGATGTATACGTGCCATCAGTACTTGTTCCTGTAATGATGTTGTGCTCAACAACTGCACTGGACAGTAGTATCAGTCCCTGTGGGCAGTGGGACATACCTGTCAAATGTGCAGACCAGCAGTGAATGGTAAAGATGTGACCCATGATATATGTGTTCTGTAAATTACTGTGGTCAATGGCTGGTGGGGGTATTAACACTGCCATAATAGACACATGGGTGAGAGACCACACCACGTGCAGGACAGTCATGTTAAAGTGTAGCATAGCATGCCTAACTGCCAAAGCAGTATAATATGCTTATCTAAAGTTTGTCACCATATATACCCCGATAATGTTAGTCTGTGTTTACATGTGACACCTATCTATGTTGCAGCAAGGCAGGACAGTTCAGCTGTGAAGTAAAGAGGGTACATAAGTGTGGTCCAGATTTTCATATGCACCCCACATACAGATACATATATGTGTGATACGTATTCACAGCCTTGGACAGTTATACATTTATATAGGTATATAAACAACACAAAATGATATCTACACATATATGCACATATGTATATATACATACATACATATATATGTATATATATATATATATATATATATATATATATATAAATATAAATATATATATATATATATATATATATATATATATATAAATAGATATATATATGTGTGTGTATGTATACAGACAGATATATGTTTGTGTGTATGTCGACATATATATATATATATATATATATATATATATATATATATATATATATATATAGGTCTATTTCATAAGATCGACAACCAGTATTCAAGGCACTTAACAGGGATTTGCCCCCTCCCCAATGTTGTGCGACCCCGGAGTTGGTATATATAGTTAGGGGGGTGGGGGGTACAGCACGGTCATGGAGGTGGGTGCTACTCACACACCACACATTGAGCATGCAGGTAAGGTTCCAGGGCATATCAGTAAACTACTGTATTGTATGCATCTGAACAGGTTGACCATGCATGTGAGATATGGAGTATGTTGTGGCGTAGTACCGATAAGCAGTAATGCATAAACTGTAGTACTGTGGACTTCAGCTGTTGTTGCACTGTAATATTGCAGCCACCCTGTAGCAATGCCACTGCTGTGTCCACTGACATCAACTCTATCCCATGTCATTGTAGGTACCTCTGGTATACCAGCAAGGCAGCGGGCGGATGTCAGTGAGTATGGTTTAAGATTATGCTTGGAAATTCACTGTGCATGTCATAGCTAAGGTGTAGGCCATGTACACATCTAACACATCTACCCATAATGCATGCTGTACATGTGCACTGACACAGCACACACCTCACTAATGGGATTACCAGCCTCCAACACATGCAATACACAGCCCATCTTAAACAACTGTGGCTACACTCCAGTGCACATTGCCCAGGCACAGCTGACATCTGCCCAACATACACCGCTATATCATACACAGAGCAGTTGAACATGCTACATATAACGACATCCCACTCCCTCTGCTAACACATGCTCCAGGGTCCTAAACCTAATCAACACATTACACAGAACATACTGGAGAGATAGAGCCCTGTCCTGGGGAATCATCACACTCTGGAACGGACTACCCATACATGTCAGGCAGTTGTACTTATTGGCCCTCTTGACAGAAACACTTGGCAATTGGATGGGGAATGGGGAATACACCCTGAGTAGCATGTGTGTGCCACAGCCTGACAGGGGCACAGGGGAATAACATTAGTGGGTGGTGCATGGCAGGAAACCCCTGTGGCTAGGCTTTTGGAGGCCCTAGGACCAATAGAACAGTACTCACCTATGAACCTATGTGTACCACAGGCAACATCATCCAGGTCCCAATCATGGTCATAAATAGTCTCTACACTCACCATATGTACAGTACAATGTCTCTGTGGTTGGTCTAATGGTAATCTACCACTCATACATGCACCACTAAAGATCACTTATGTGAATACACATCAAGCAGTCACTAAACACGTGTCCACACGTGATCCAGGAACACACAAAGGCTGTGAGCAGCAGCAGAAACACACCTGACACACAGAGACACATCCTGCAATGGTGTGCACACCCATGAAGTCTGGTGCACAGTACATGCCAGGGTGCTGAACAGATGCACAGCAATGCTGTGGACATGGGTGCAGTGGGTTCCAGGGGGAGGGCCATCAGCTACAAACAGAAGCCATGCATCACATCCATGTATAATGTTAGTAACGGGGATTGACTACAGTTGCACTGCATTCTGTTCAGCCCCACATGTCCTGCATGCTGACATGTGTCTAATTACAGGTATGTGAGTGATACTGTACTGCACCATTGCCTGTTATTGTGTGTGTTATAGGGTTGTGGGAGCTGTCTGTAGGTGCTGTCTGGTGTAGTGTATGGGTTGCCATGTATGTCAACTGCATGTGTGCATGTCTGTGTGTGTGGCCATGTCTGCACACACGTGTGTGTGTGTGTGTGTGTGTGTGTGTGTGTGTGTGTGAGAGTATTTACTGTTTAGTGGTGTTGTACAGGTCTTACATTCTGTTCCCTGTTTTTCCCTCACAGGTGGCGAGGTGGGGCTGCCCCCCCCCCCGCAGGGACTCTTATGTCACTGATACAGACAGTGACCATGAAGAAAGGTGTGTTAAGGCACAGGAAGGGTTGTCGGGGCTGCAGCTGGGTCACCAATTGACAACCCACATGTATCCACGCACACAGTCACACTGCCTCTACACACTTCATCACCATTGGCCCTAGCTGAGGGACAGCCTATGGTTGGCATGGGCCAGGACAGTGTGGTATCTATGGCACATGTGTCAGGACACAGCAGCCAGTGTATCACATAGGCAGATGTGCAGGGGTGCTCATAGGAGCACTGCTGGTCATCATGCACCTGGCAGACATGCATCCTCTATTTCAACCATACGCATGTTCCAGACTGTCATGGAGGCACAGGCATGAATGGAACGGTACACCAGGCAGGGTCTAATGGTGCAGAGGGCTCATCACACCTATGTAACTGACAGCATCCGTGATCTAGCAGGTGCCATCCATAATTACACCGAGGTCATGGATAAACGGTGGGGGTGAGACATTGGAACTCATCAAAAATGTCATGTCCATGCATCAGGACAGGATGGGACAGTTGCAATAGCCACGTGGACATATGCCAGAAAAACCAGCAGCTGGAGGTTGCCATGGATGTCCAAACAGTCACGGCCACTCCCGTAGTGGCATTACCAGCCCCAGCACTGTGGGGGATCTGTCCATGACTCATCAGAGCAGACCACATGCATGTGGCCCTGGCCAGTCCCAGGAGGGAACTGGATCCAGTGGATGTCTGTCAAACTTGGGGGACAGTAATCGGTCTGGCTCTTTACCTGATACTGCCTGTAGCACCCCTGCCAGGTGCAGGTCCCATGTCCATGGCTGGAGATGGTGAACTGCAAACCCTGCCAGGTACAGTCTGTAGCTGTCCCACAATTCCCTGTATAGAGCAGCCACATGGAGGAACTGTGTGCATGCAGACACACACACATAAACAATGAACCTAGGGCAACCACATATCTGCACACACTACATCACCAGTGGCTCATAACAATACTCAGCCCCCTCACACACACACATGTTGTCAATTGTATGGCTCAGCCTAGGCATTTGGCAAACCAACAACACTCTCTGTGCGTATGATGATACTTGTGCCACTGCCTGACATCTGTAACATTGATGCAGAAATAGGCTAACATGGTTCTGATGCACAGGGTGACTGTACAATAGTGTAGTAATGGAATGATGTGTAGCATGTTGTCAGCAGTAAAGTGAAATGTTAATATCTTGGAAGGTATAGCTGTGCAACCATGATGCATCATAGCTGTAATTAACAATGTTGTATTGTTGCCACCAGTATCTGTTCAGATTGAGTTGTGTTTGTCTATGTGCCACATGACTGATGGGTAGTGGTGTCAGCAGGCCTTCTACAGTGGACACCAGTAAGTGTAGTGGGCGGTACACATGCCATGGTTGGGTACAACACACAGTGCCTTTGGTTAGGATGCAGTACAGGTACAGGACTGTACACATGGAGGTATGTCCCTGTGCAGGTAACACTTCTGTTGCACATGTAATCCCACCAAGACAGGATAGGCACAACCACATAGTGCTATATATGCAGTCTGCAATGTGGATGGCATTGAACATGCTAACAGCAGGGTGTATGTCCCTCTCCCCACTCTACTGCGATCCTCACCTAAGTAACATGTGTGTGCCAATGCCGGTGACATAGCCCTACCCTTAGGTGGGTGTGAGGCACTCATCTACTGTGAATGGTGTAGACAACAACTAAAAACCTGATTACATACACTGTGCAGTATTACAGACAGCTATGTGGGGGGATATCTGCAACAGTAACTACAATTATGGCAGTCATGTCCACAACAGCCACACCCAGTGAGTTATAGCAACCTCAGTAATGCTGCACACCTCAACAGTTTGGAGGAGGGCATTGACACATCTATGACCTGTGAAGGACTGTATGCCCACGGGATGGCACCTGTGTTATGTTGGCATATGCCAAGCAATCCTGGTGGAAACATATCGTGTGAACGGAGGTAGATCCCGTAACAACTACACACATTCCTACAAGCGGGATGGTGTACAAAAGCCTGCTATGATCTACATAGACATTGTGCACCTCCTAACCCTCATCTACACCTGTCATTATTAGGTTGAGGAGGTATACCAGATTCAGGTTGTATTCTCTGCCTTTGACAAGTCCAACATTGGCGGGGTCCTGTGTGTTGACATAACCAGTGACATTCGCCATGGGTTCATTGTTGGTATGTTCCATGTCCCTGTAGACCACGGTCATCAGGCTACCGGGTGGTAGCTCCCAGCTGACATGATGAGTTTGTGGATGTCCTTGCCAACATTGGTAAAACCATTGTCAGGTGTAGGGCTATTGGATTGTATGAGGGATCCCAGCTACTTATTGCACCTGCCCAGGGGATTCCCCCAAGCATGACATGTCATTTGACTTTATTGCATGATATGTTAGTAATGCCAGCCTTTCATCTTACAGGTAGGATGGAGTACTGTTAACATGTACTGCCCTTGTCGCGTAGGGTCCTGCTTATGGGATCTGCTAAGGTTGGTATTGTATTGCAGGCCAAACGTATTTGGCTGAGGGGGATACCTATCCGTGCCAGATGTATGTTGTTTGGGTCTCTCAAACCCATCAATGGTTCATGTGGACATATATGTTGTGTTTTCATTCCCAGTTCCATCTACAGATGTATGTCCATATATGCCTATATTGATATATTTGTGTTCACCTTTGACAGGGGGACAGTTATTCCTTCGACCGGCCCTTTCTGCAAACAGAAAGTACTAACCCATCATTTCTTACTGCACCATAGTTAAGAGAACTACAGCTCTACAGGAACCTTCATGACACTCAAACTGCAAGTTGGAATACATATCGTATAGGCGGGGGGCATGACTGCCTGCACCCCCTCTCTGGGGGGCCGGGCCCCCCACATCCCCCCTACTGTGATATACGAACTCCTAGTGTGCACTACAGTGGGGATAGGCAATTATTCCCCATCCCTGCTATAGTGGCATCCACAACCAAATTGCCTAATCTCCAATGAGCAAATGCATACTGACATTCGCACATTGCACATTCTATACATGTATTGCAGGATTGTGCAATGTTGAGAACATACTTTAGGCCTGCCAGCTTCTGGATACATGGATTTCTCCTTTTGAAAGGTGAGCCATATATATGCTGACATATATGCTTTCCTAGTGCTGTCTATATGTGGACATGTGGATATGTGCATATATATCGTTGGATGTATGTGTATCTATGTATATCTGTATGTATTGGCTTGTATATATATATATATATATATATATATATATATATATATAGAGAGAGAGAGAGAGTGAGAGAGAGATAAATTTTATATATATGTATATGTATATGTCTATGTATATAGATATGTCTATACCTATATCTACATATATAGATATGTTATATCCATTCAATGATGAATATATATATATATATATACACACACAAATACATCTACATGGTGGAATACATTCCCTGTAGTGTTGTATACCTGGGCTGAATGATATGTATGTATGTGGATACATCATGATTATGCATATCTGCCAATGCTTAGTGGTAAATCACATTGTGTATGATGTGCAGGGTCCTGGTTATGAGCCTTGCAGGACCTGTTTATTTTGTTGCTGGGCAGAACACACAAACCTGCTTAAAAATGCTTTATGGTGCCTTAATCACTCTCTATCCAACGGGACGTGTTCTGGCCAGCAACAAACTAAACAACTTTGGTAAGGCTCAAGCCAAGGACCCTGCACACCCTTGACAAACCAATGTACCACTAAGCTATGACAGGTACACAGATATTCAATGTTTCAGAAACATATCAGACATCTAGATGTCTGCGTGTATAACTATAGTGCAACCTTAACAGATACAACATACCCATATATGTATAGATTCACATGTATTCAAATATATATGTTGTTTCACTACCTCTATATACATATATATATCGCTATCTATGCACATATACCTATATATCTGTTAGCAGATAAATATATCTATATAGGTATATATGGCCATACAGCTGTAGATAGCATGTATATATATATATATATATATATATATATATATATATATATATATATATATTTTTTTTTTTTTTTTTTTTTTTCCTACATGTGACTACACATACACATGCAGATATATGTACAGTCAGATACATATGTAGGAGGTGCACACAATATGGAACAGCCAGTATGCCTACAGTTTACACCTGAACAACTGGACACTGTATGGGCTAAACATACAAATGTCAATCATTACCTGCAACATATTCCCATAGAAAGGTCATAGTAAAGACACCACACACAGCTTTGCAGAAATAGGACTCTTTTAATTGTGTACCATAACAGTCCTACATGCCATATCATATAGCTGTTCAAATACTGACAACCATATAAACGGAGTACTTCAACTGTGAAACAGTTACACTTATACAGTAGTCTGGAAGGTTCACAACTGTTGCAGTCCAAGTCAAGCCCTTCAAAATGAACAATAGTGCTGACAGACTGGGCCACAGGGTACCACACAATCAACAGTATGTACTGCATGAGTGTAGTTCAGCAGCCTCTATCTACACTCTGTGAAATCTCTGTAGGAGTGAAAGACGTTTTGTGATTCATTGGGTTGTACCCAGAACATAACAAGGCATAATGCACGGAACAGTCTGTATTGCAGGGGGCAGTAGGCTTGCATTACCCCAAGTCATGTTAGTAGTTTCAATATAGGTGGAGTGTACGGTACTGTACATCCACATACCTTGTGGCAGCTCACCCCTGATACCCCCTCATTTGTAACAGCCTAGGTCATTTATGGTGCTCCCCACCTGGACCCAGTAATACAAGGCCATATACCACTGTTACATACACTGGCATCTGCAGTGCATAAGGGCGCACATGTGTTGTGTAGGTGACACCCACACATATATGGCCCCAGGTGCAGTGTATGTTCAGGGGATACAACAGCAGTGTACTAATGACAGCAATGGCAGTGTGGTATACTCACAGCCCACTACAGAATAACCCCCAACAGCATGACAAATGTGCAGAGCTTAGTATGTAGATGGGGACGAAGTCTGGAACACAGGCATATATGGGGAACACTGTTGCCATAGACTAAGCAAGGTGCTGGTGTTACAGGATAGTCTGCCACATTCCCTTAGTCAGGGAATTGAGGTTAGATATAGACATGGATGTAGTCATGTATTGGTAGCACACAACACACACACTGCCATTGTCATATCTGACACAGGGCTTGTGCGGTGGATGGACAACACATGATAGGCATACCTCTGCCCAGCAAGAGGTAGGCCCACAGTAGTGACCTATGCAGACAGACTGCATTCCAAGGTACATTAGTATGCACACACACACACACACACACACACACACACACACACACACACACACACACACACACACACACACACACACACTGTAACACCAGTACTATGCAAAGCATTACACAACTCTACCCACAGTCTGTCTGTAGTTCCTGAACCTCCTACAAATATGTGTCCGCACTGAGTGTGCATGTTCTCCTGTAAGAGGTATTGCTACCTGCTGCCTGTATCACTGATGCCCACACACAGGACGGATGTCCATCACACAGGAAATATGAAGGGACCACAGCCATCTGCTGGAGGGATTTATAGTGGGTGGTTGCCATGACAGTGGTAATTCAATGTAGTACACATGTGTCATTATATATATGACTATCTGGGTAGGTATGTTCACATATATTTCCACCATATGTCCTGGACATGGAGTGTAGCCATACCCCAGCCCCTACAGTCCCAATGTCATAGTGCAATGGGATATCAGGTATGTATAGCAGGTATATTACTAGACTGTTGCTACTGTCATTGGGATTGTCTTCCCAGACATGGTGTGTGTGGATGTTGAAATCTGCTTATAATATGTGTGCCATTGGCTACTGACAGACATCCTATGGAAATCATTGTAAAGTACTGCTTCTAGCATGTAAAGCCCCTGTGGAGTGCAGCAGAAATATTGGCCACTATATATGGAACTTTGGACACTGTACAGTCCAGAGGTATACACATATTTTCTTAGTGCACCACATGTGTACCAGGCCTGACAATATGGATGTAGACAGCCATGTAGATGGGTATAACACATAACTACTGGTATACATTTGGCACCATAGGTGTTGGAGTCACACACTCCTGTCTGGCTTGACACATAATGACTGCTTGTACGGGGGTGCCATGGACACATACTACCCACTAGATATTGACATACATCTGTACAGCATCCCACTGGTCTGTCTGACATACATGACATTTAAGGGAGGCCCAGCAGCAGTACATCTGGCAAGTATCTGCACATGACATCCCACTGGTTAAGTACGTAATGCTGCTAGGCATGTAACAATGCACTGTGCAGGCTATAGGCAGACTGGCTCAACACTGGCCTACATCTTGTATGGGGGAATGCACATGTACCTGCATATATATAGCAGGCTCAACAGCCATGTCACAGCACAGGGTAAGATACACCTGTGTGACAGTGCATCACCACAACCAATGTGAACACAGCCACATATGGTAGGCTAGCATAATATTACAGTATATGGACTATTTGTTCTACACCATCCTCATATATGCCAGTCACAGAATGTCCCTACATATACTGGGCTGCTACACAGTTTGGTCTGATGGCTGTCTGTGGTATGGGACATGTGTGTGTATGGCCCTACAGACATGTACGGCATAATGGTACCATACAGTGGGGCAGCATGTAACATCTGATAGAAGGGAGCTAGGACAATGACATCTACCACAGTCTGTACACAGGCTAACGTACATATTAACAATACACACACAGCTGACATTCACCATCACTACACATACCTCAGTACTGTACAAACATCCACAGACTGTCCAGCTTATGTCATGAAATATAACCCCTACTGTACATGACATGTGTAGCAATCTGATATATCACTGGCTTGTTATCAGATATGATGACACTATTTATGGAGTACAGCACATGTGCACCACTTCATGCACGCCATATGTACAAACGTTGACAGTGGTGTGGCTGACAGCACATACACAGGGCTAGTATAGTCATGTTGCTGTGATAACCTTGTATATTTTCAACTGTAACAGTGTCTGTTGCAACATATGTCCTATGAGGGATATGAAGTCAGTAACTGTCATGGCCTTCACCATCTACAGACTGCAATCCTCACACTGCCATCTGTCTGCATTCCACAGAGAGATGCACTGTGGATAACACATGAAACTATAGGTATAACACTGCCCAGTCTGCAGATGACCCTGCAGATGGAGATTCCTTATATACATGGAACTGACATGGCAGGTATTACTACATGTATGACAGGCTTATCCAGACAAACACTATTAAACCAACATTACTCCAAATGCAGTATAGCAGCACTTACAGTCTGTAGTCAGGTCAGGCACATCCCCCTCCTGTTTGCTGCCCTAATTCCACAGAGTATGTTGTTGGAGGTAAATCCCCAATCCATCTGGGATGCTGTTTGCCAAACAACAGATCTATTTCCTGCAAATAGTGACTGAAAAGGCCGAACACCATCATGATGTTCCTAGGTATTGGAATGTGTTTCCATGCAATTGGCTATGGGATTGTTACCACAGCTGTTCCACATGCAATCAGCTAGGGGAGGGCTGCAATTCATTCAGAGGCCATCTGCTAATTATGAGCATCACATAAAATACACATGCTGCTGCCTAAACCAGGCAGGTGTGGGTCTCCACATCCACCAGAGAGAGAGTGGGGGAGACAGACAGAGGCAAATACATGCCAGGGAGGGGTGGGAGTGTAAAACTGAAGCATGCTTGAGTCACACACCGACCAGCACAGGGTATCAAACCCCCAACATCTATGTAGTGCTACTACAGTTCGATGAAGTTATTGGATGCACCACATGGGTTACCTGACGTGGAGCACTCAGAACATATATGTGAGGGTGAGTGACATCTGCAACAGGGATACAGTAGATATTTGGTAGGTGTCGTACACGTGCCTGTCTGCATGAACATATGCCAGCATCAACACAGGCACACTCACACAGGGAAGCACACACATTGACACACTTGGCAGGGCCAGGAGTGCAACTCATCACTAGTGGGATTGACACAACACATCAATGTGCAGGTATCACATGCACCACATGTGTCATACAGAGGCCGTATGGGCAAAGAGTATGAAGAATTATCAGACATTAGACAGCATGCTTCAGTATGCCCTGGGGGGTTGTAGTGAGTGTGGATGTGGACATATGCACCATACAACACACACACATGAACACGCAGGGTGCCAGTTCTGACATGCATGGGTGCATGTCTACATGGGTGTGTGGTGGTCAACTGTGCCAGCAGGCTGTACAAGGGTAGGAGATGGGTATACTTTGGCATCAGGCCACATGACAGTGGTCTGCATTGTGGCTCAGGCCTGTAGTTACTGCATTTGCCTACACAGGTGGGTACTGCATCCCCTATCCAGTCACCTGGGTGACTATTGTGTGTGGCCAATGCTGTACACCACATGCCATGTATGTGTTCCTTAGTCCATGACATGGATGGTGTCTGGAATGTGCACACCTCCCACATGCATATACAGTGACATGTGGAACTGCACCTAGGGTGTTTTGTCCATGTTGTGAACAGATTATCATCTGATGTGCCAGTCTTGCCCACCTGTGGCAGGAACTGGTACTGGGCAGCAGGTTTACCCTTCACCTACATTGATGGCATGCCAACAGCATTCCCTGATGTCAGTGTCATCTGTCCATACAGGGCATTTTGTCAGGCATGGTATGTCTGTTGTGAGACACAGGTGAAGGTACCACAGGTGGTGCAAGTGTCCATTGGGGAACATGGTAGAGGTGCACTGTCTGCATGTATGTGCATATTGGACAGATGGGCAGGGTGACATGCCATCTGTAGCCCACTGCTATCACTACATCGTTACTATCAGTGGCCAATGTGCAGTGTACTACTCACGTATTGGCTGCTGCCTAGGCATGTGTGTTCATATGACAAATGGGTTGAGTGTGGTCTTTGGGTAATAGGGGGGTTGCTAACTTGGATTGTCTGGCCTTGATATCACATGTACGGGTATGGCTTTGCACACCAGCCTCCCAGATAATTTACATCTGTTATCCCTGTATGGTTGACATTGTGATATATAGTAGGGCCACCATAAAATAAATAAGCAAAACCCCCTCCACACTGCCCACAGTTTAGTAAGGCCACCATAAACTAAATTAACAAAACCCCCTCCACAATGCCCACAGATGACACACACTCACCTCTAACAGGATATAGGTTACAAATACACACACATGCACACACCTGTCATGTCTGGGAGTAGAGCCCCTAACTACTTTATTACACTACAGCACTATGCAATTACAGTACGAGCCACAGACATTACTGGCATGCTATTTCCCCAAAAGTGTATTTCACAGTGAATGACATTAGCAGGATTACCAAAGTAGGGCATTTCAATTGTACTGCAAGTGACTAGCCTAAAATGCATTGCACCATACACAGACAGTGAGACACACACAAAACATCCACAACTGACATGTGTGGGTATATGTTAGAGAAATATGTATTAATATGTATGTTTAGTGCTTATTAGAAGCTAAAAGAGTTAACACATTTCATTCTATTTTATGTACAGCTTAATTCTGTATGAAATTATAAGATGATTTTTCAAACCACAGTATGCTTTCTGAAACTGCAAGATGCACCCTGACCTAGTATTTGCTAGCACAGCAAAATTCATGTTTATGCCTTTGAGAAATGTACTGAGAAGCAGGTGATTATCTGCTAGGTCAGGAAAATGAATGAATAGTGTATGAATAGAACAATACTGTTTTCTATAATATGATTGAATATGAACAATCAGCTCTGTTCGTGTTATGAGAACATGCACAGCTGCAGAAAATAAGAGATACATGAAACCCAAGACTGCTTGAAGAATCTGTACTTGCTTTGTGCTCAAATTAGCTATACACCTTGAATGGTAACATAACATAGTGGGAAGCTATATCTAACCGGTGGTCACCAAGGCCACCTTGTTTTTCTTAGGAAGTTTTTTATAAAATTGATAGTGCAAGCAGAACATCATGGACAAACAGCTGCTATGAAGTAATGATGTTAAAACTTGTGATCTGTTACGTCAGCTTGGTAGGCAATGTCTTGTTAGAAAATGTATAAAAAAGACCTTACTTCCTGATTTTAGTTAGACAAACTCTGTATTAACATGTTTTGTCACCTTGCTGCAAGATTAAAGTGCCTTAACCTGAACCTGCCATGTATTGATCATTTTTGAAGTTTATTTTTCCATTGACAGATTGGTCCTTCGGACCGGAAACTCTCGCTCTAGCTCAGGTCAGATGGTCCCGGTGGCATGAAACCATACGGGGAAGAGGCCACATTGGTTCTTCTGCTCTGAAAGACCTCCAACTGAATTGTTGTTCAAAAGAGGCCAGCCACTGTTTCTGATCTGCAATTGGAGGATGAGTCAACGGTTCCAGCAGTGAGATGATCAATCACAGAGGCTCAGGTAAGGAGGAATTTACCTTTTCTTTGTTTCAGATCAGGGACTTGTTACAGTATTTGTCTTTGTCAGGGAGATTTTATATAAATCAGGGACAAAAACGATTGCTGTCTTGTCATAGATCAGGGAAACAGGATAGGTAGGCAGTTATTCTAGATAAACTGTGAAAAAGAGAAAATCATGGTACGATGTGATAAGAAGGGTTACGTAACAATTTCTAAGTTAAGACAACATGGGAAATAAGTGCACAAAAAGATACCGAGATCCGCCATTAACCGAAGACGCGAAATATATGCAATTACAACATGCCGATAATGTTAGGTACTATACAAAATGGGTTAATAAATACAAATTTGATGGCAAATTAGATAAACCTTCACTTATCAAACTTGTCAAACAACTTAAAACAGACGCAAAAGGTCAGGTAAAAAAGCAATGCTAATTGGGAGTTCCTCAGGCACACAGGTGGCTTGAGGAAGCAAACCGCAGGGAACAAAAGATTAAAAATTCAAAAGCAATGTTTTTAGACAAGGAAGACAATAACCTAGTAATAGCATCAGCCCCTCCGCCCCCTCCGCTTCCCTTACCAGAATATGAAGCGAGTGGACAAGCTGATCCACCTCCGCTATATCCAACAGTCCCTGCGAAATAAAAAACATTTGTCAGAGATCCTGTCGAGACTAGGTCTCGAACACGTAACTTAAGAGGGGATATTGAATTGTATGAAATAAATAAAAATTCACAAGCTATGAGTGAAGAAGAGATATGCCCACTCATAGAAGTACCAAATTCACAGGCAGGACAGGCAGGACAGGACCCAACTCTTCTAGTGTACAGACCGTGGACACCGGAAGACATCCGGAAAGCCACAGAGGGAATTCCCCATCCGAAAGTTAATTTTAGAAAATTCCTAGAAGACTTACAGGGCATGAGGTTAAGTTACCATTTAAATGGAGAGGAAGTAGAGAAAGTAGTCAGACAAATCGTAGGTCCAGATTGGCACATGATCAGTGGCAACTGGAATCCCCGTGACACAGAACATAAGCCACTCCCGCATAGCAACGCAGAGCTGGATAACAGAGTGAAAGGTCTGACAAACCGAATCTCTGAGAAATGGAAGCCTAGGGCTGACTGGACTTGCATTAATCAATGCATCCAACAGGAAGGTGAAACTGTTGATAGATATTATGCTAGATTATTAGAGTGTTTTAATAACCATTGTGGAATGCAAATAAGACCAAACACATAATTTCCCATATGAACAACAACTAAAGAATGCATTTTTAAAGGGTAGTATTGCACCCATAAGTAGTTTCATTACAAAGCACATGGTAGGTCATCGCACGAGTAGATTACAGTCATTACTTGAATATGCAATACATGCCGAAAGGCATTTTAATAGCAAAAAGAAAAAGAAAACTCAAGTATTTGTAGTAGAAGATGGAGCAGAAGTCTTTGTAGTACAGTCCAGGAAGAAGGGTAAGAAAAATGCCCAGGGAAACAAACAATCTGATAAGCAATCAGAAGAGTTTGAAGAGAGAAAGAAAAGGGGTGAATGTTTTAAATGTGGGAAAAAGGGACATTTAGCAAGGGATTGCAGGCAAAACAAAAAGGTAGCCACGGAAGATAAGGAGGGTGAGGACTGACTATATGATAGTCAAGAATCACTAGAAGGGAATAACCAAGAAAAGACAAATGTAAATGTGATAGAAGGAGTAGAGAATGTGATAGAAGAAATAGAGGAAGTACAAGAAATCACCGATGGTGAAGAAAACGAAATTTTGGACTTGGCATTGTTGAGCCTAGAGCTCTATTTAGCAGACACAAAACCGGAAGTTACACTTCTGGTAGAAGGGAGGGAAGTTAAATTTCTGTGTGACTCAGGGGCTTCATGAACCCTGATACATCCTTCCAAACTACCAGAAAACTCAGAGTCACTTGACTATAAATTGGTAAAAGCAGCTAATAGACAGCTGTATCGGGAGCCACTCTCCCATAGCATAGCAATAACTGACCCTGTTTCAGGGATGACCCAAAAGAGCAAAATTGTTGTTTCTGCAAAATGCCCAGTAAATCTTTTGGGCAGAGACCTTATGCAGATATTTGGCATAGCAGTAGTTCCAACTATGCAGGGTATGGAAGCACAGTGACAAATGGATACTTTTGTGGTGCGACCGGAGTGTGAAACATTTTATTGGTACAGCCAGAACTTGGTTACGACTGGTCCAGGGGCAGTAACCGAAGAATTGATGAACATAGCTATCAGTAAATCCCCCTCCCTTGACACTGATAAACAGCATTTGTTGCATTGTACTCTATATTACTGTAGCATACCAGGACCTGATAAAGAATAGCCCCAAACCAGGCATTTCCAAGGGTCAGATTCCGGTGATTTCTCCTGTCCACCTGGTGAATCTGGGCATACTGGGGCAATGCAGCAATTGCCTCATGTACACAGACAACCCTCTCCTCCTACCACCCAACACTACAACCTATGAGAGATGCACTTACATAGCCAAAATGGAAGCAAAGCTCTCTCCACCCAAGATTGTGCTAAACAGTCAAGAGGAGAAGGTTAACACCCACACTACACCTCAAGCAACACATAGCCCTTCTAAACCCGCACCACCAACACCCACATATAGCAACACTAAATCCACATATGCAGAGGCCCTTAACTGTAACCTGCCCAAGCAACAAAGACCTCTGAAGCTGAAACGCAAACAAACACCAGTCACAACCAATGTGTCACATAGTTCGCAACACCAGTGTGCCACCCAGCAACAGCCCTAAGGCAAGACAATGTACCTAACACTTTAGTCATAGGTGACTCTATAGTCCGCACACTGATGTCCCTCTCACCAGGTTGAATAAGGAGAAAATTACAGTCAGCTGCCTGTCGGGTGCCAGGATCCGCCACATAACGCATGCACTCAAGTCACTCCACAACAAGTACAAATATGACTCTGTCATTGTCCATGTTGGAGTGAATGACTTGAGACGCACCTCCCTGGACTACATGAAAAGAGACATGGAAGAGCTCTTGGATCATGTGGCCCAGGCAGGTATGACACTAGCTCTGAGTAGCATCCTGCCTTCCCAAAATGATACCACAATATAAGGATAAAATGATTGACTTCAACAATTGGCTAAGCTTATGGTGTCATTCAAAGGGGATCCAGTATCTGTCTGCCTGGGATGACATGATTGACAGACCACGATGCTTTGCCAGAGATGGTCTGCACCTGTCACCCTGGGATTCAGGTTACTGGCTAAGGCTCTTGCCACCCCTATAGTGCCTTTTTAGGCAAACTTCAAAGGACAAAACCACCACCGTAACAGGTACAAGCATGCAAAATCTGAAGATAATGCTACTCAATGCTAGAAGTCTAAACCTCAAAATGCACTCTCTCGAGGCACTCCTAAAAATGGAGAACATCGATATCTGTGCAGTAACTGAGACCTGGTTCAAGGCTCCAGAGAGCACCCCTGCAATATCAGGCTACAACTCTTACCACACTTTTCGGCCACCAAACCAGGACCGAAACACTAAAGGTGGAGGAGTGTCAATATTCACCAAGGATATTCACACCACCAGGCTAGTTGGCCAACACAATGTGTGTGAAATTCTCCAAGTGCAGCTAACACTAGGTAAGACTGCAATCCAAACTGTAGCTTGCTACAGATCCCCCACCATACCCCAAGATTCTCACTACACCTTTCTAAACATACTGGAAAATATTAAGATAGAACCAAACACCCTAATACTGGGTGATTTTAACTACCCTGCCATTAACTGGGAAAACTACTCATGTCCTAACACCTTTGCGCAACGGTTCTTGGAATTCATAAATTCCAACGCCCTTGATCAACTAATCCATAGTCCCACCAGGGGCTCCAATATCCTAGACCTGGTCATTACCAACATGGGAAATCAATGCTCCATACCTATGGTAACCCCCTCGTTACTCAGGTCTTACCATAAGCTAATCACCCTTAACATCCACATCCCACCCCCACCCCCTAGTAAAGAAACCACCATAAAAAACTTCTCCAAAGCAAATTTCATGCTACTCAAGTCAGAAGTGACAAACTTCATGACACCCATGCAGACGGGAACTGAAAGTTCAACTGCTGAATCCTACACTAAGGCACTGTACGAGCACATCCACTCATGCATGAATCGTGCCATCCCAAATAGAACCAAAATGCTCTCATCCAAAAAAAGGAAGCCAATCTGGTGGTCCCCTGCCATAAACAAACTTTACAACAAAAGGAAGAAACTTTTGCAGAAAAGAGGAAAATCCCAGGATGCAAAAAACTCCCTTACTAGCCTCAGTAAGAAACTGAGATGCCTCATAAAATCCTCCAAAGCTAGTTACGAAAATAAAATTGCCGAAGATTCCAAAGACAACCACAAAGCATTCTATAACTATGTCAAGAATCTAAATGGCAATGCTCAGATCTGCTCTGAGCTAAAACAGAATGGCATTAAATATACTGATCCGAAGGATATTGCCAATATCCTGGCAGATCGATTCAGTGCCAACTTCACCCCCTCTCACCCCCTAAATAGCCCATCTCAATACCGGAAGATTGCCAAATTCCAGTAATAACGGCCACACAGGTACAAAATGCACTCTCTAAAGCCAAGAATACAGCATCCATGGGACCAGATGACATCCCGGGCTGTGTACTACATGAACTACAATATGAACTGGCACCTCACCTAAGTGTCATGTTTAATCATAGCCTCACCTCAGGTTTCGTGCCCACTGAGTGGTGCAGAGCTACAGTTATCCCAATCCACAAGGGGATCCACCTTGGATCGCCGAAACTACCGTCCCATCAGTCTGACAAGCCTTATCTGCAAGACCATGGAGCGTATTATCATGGAACTTATAAACAAAGACATTGGCAACCTTCAAACACTGGACCCCACCCAGTTTGGGTTTGTGAAGGGCCGATCTTGTCTCCTGAACCTGATTGACTTCTTTGAATCAGTCTCCAGAGCCATGGACAAGGGTAAGGTGGTCCACACAGCCTATCTAGACCTTGCCAAGGCCTTTGACACCATCCCCACTCTGGAATCATAGATAAACTTACTAAGTTGGGCATTAATCCCTATGTCACCCAATGGGTTGCTAAATGGCTTACTGATAGAACCCACACTGTAAAAGTAGCCGACTCCAAATCCAGCTCCAGACAAGTGTCAAGTGGAGTACCTCAGGGTTCAGTCCTGGGGCCGCTCTTGTTTGGCATCTACTTCTCTGAAGTACAGGTCAACACTAAGGGACTCTGGCTAACAAAGTTTGCAGATGACTGCAAACTGGGAGCCATTATTGAATCCCCAAATGATGTGGATACTCTACAAAAGGGCCTTACAGAAACAGATGCTTGGTGCCAGTGCCATAGGCTCAAGCTCAGTGCCAAGAAATGTATTGTTATCCCCTTTGGGAAAAAACATGTATCCATGAATTACCGTATAGGTGGCAGTACACTAAACACAGAAAGTGTGATAAGAGACTTAGGGACACAGGTGGACAGTGGTCTCACCTTCAATAACCACATCGCCACAACAGTCAGGAAATCCTTCTATGTGGCACACCTCATCATGAAGGGCTTTTCATCCAGAAAAAGGAGGTCATTGTCCCACTGTACTCATCCCTCATTAGACCCATTATAGAATACAACGCCCCATTTGGTATGTACCTCTCAAGACATCTGCAACAACTGGAAAGGCCTCAGAAATACCTCACTAAAAGAATCACAGGCCTAAAGCAGATGCCCTATGCTGGCCTTAAAAACTCCAGCTATACTCTGTGCATATCGTCTACTCAGAGGCGATCTCTGCTTAACATACAAGGCCATGTCAAACCCAGAGCTGCTGGACATGCTACACTTAAAGAAATCCCAATCCCTCAGAGCTACATGCTCCAGGGATCTAAACCTTGTCATCACAATAAACAAAACATGCTGGAGGGATAGGTTCCTGACTCAGAGACTCCCCAGACTCTGGAATAGATTGCCCATACATGTCAAGCAGAGTGCCTCTTTGGACCTCTTCAAGAGGAACCTTGACGATTGGATGGGAGAAAGGAAATTCACCCCAGGGATCACGTCAGTCGCCCTGCTAGACAGGGGTCCAGGAAAGTAAATAATGTGGGAAGAAATAGCCAGGGAATTGTTATAGCTAGGCTTGTATAGGCCCTAGGGCTGATAGCCTAGTACCAACCTATGAACCTATGAACCTATATGAGCAAGAACTGTTTAGAAACCATGCTAACAGATTAGTATTACGTAATCTGTATTGGGACACAGAAGGAAACAGTGTAGCTAGCTGTTCATTGCCCCAGGAATTCCTAGCACTTTATAAATCTAATTGATTATCACATGTTAGTTTAACTAAAGATAGGAATGTGAGGTGGGCAGACCTAGGAGAAAAAGTCACAAGGTGGGGAAAAACAAACAGAATTAGAACTGTAAGAACAGGGATTACAAAAGCAGAAGTTGAATTAGATAACACAGACACACCCAGCTGTGCACTTGCAGGCAAGTGAGGACAGCTGAGTACCACTCTTACTAGAGGAAGAGGAAAAAGCCTTATGAGGCATACCAGAGACTCTCTGGTCAACAGGGAAATCAGATATAGAACTTATTCGCACAGCAGGACCAGTCACTATCACGCCAAATCAGCATTTAGACCTCAAAAGAGAGAGTATCCCTTAAGAAAGGATGCAGAAGTAGGAATTAAACCTATAATAGCAGCCTTACTTAAGGAAGGAGTATTGATAGAATCTCCTGATTTTCCATGTAATACACCTTTACTTCCTGTTAGGAAAGCAAATGGAGAATGGCGTATGGTCCATGATTAACAAGCTGTAAATGATGCAGTTTTACCTAGAGCACCTACAGTGCCAGATCCACACACTTTATTAAATTATTTGAAACCTCAACAGAAGTATTTTTCTGTGGTAGATATTAGCAATGCATTTTTCTCAATACCGATATACTCTGACAGCCAACATTGGTTTGCATTTACATTTCAGGGGAAAAGGTATACATACACGCGACTACAACAGGGATATTGTGAGAGTCCAACAATATTCGCACAGGAAATGGCAAGTAACTTGGCAGGATTTATCCCACCCAAAGGCAGACAGATTTTACTTTATGTAGACGACATTCTACTGGCAGCCCCCACCCAGCAAGAATGCAGAGAAGATACCATAGCATTACTACAATTTCTAGCCACTCAAGGACACAAAGTAAACAAAAACAAACTGCAACTTTGGAAAAAACAGGTTAAATATCTGGGATATATAATATCCAAAGAAGGCAGAATATTAGATGAAGACAGGAAAACAGCAATATTACAAGCACCCAAGCCGACTACCAAGAAGGAAATTATGTCCTTCCTAGGTATGACTAATTTTTGTCGGAGTTGGATTCCACACTATGCCTTGGAGTCTGCTCCACTGACCAACTTAATATACAAGAAGCCTATGGCAGCACAATATTCATTACAATGGACACCAGAAGCAGAATCAGCTTTCTGCAAATTGAAACAACTGATAGCATCCTCATTAGTTTTAGGATTACCGAACTATCATAAACAATTTTTCCAAACTGTAGATTGTAAGCAGGGCTATATGACATCAGTGTTAACACAGCAACATGGGGACAAACAATGCCCCATAGCTTACTATTCATCACAGCTAGACCCAGTGGCGCGATCCTTGCCCCACTGTGTACAAGCAGTAGTCGCAGCTGCAATGGCAGTACAGGCTTCAGCCTCAGTAGTGTTTATCCACCGTCTCACATTGAGAGTGCCTCATGCAGTCGTGATTATCTTACTGCAAGAAAAAGTGGCATATCTTTCTCCTGCTAGGCATCTTTCCTGTATGACTATACTGCTGAGCCAACCTCATATGACAATTGAACGATGTACAACTTTGAATCCGTCAACCTTGCTCCCAACCCCTGCAGATGGCAAACCACACTGTTGTCTGCAGGAGATTGAGCAAAAGACACTGCCTAGAAAAGATCTCACGGATGTTCCCTTGGATGATGCTGAAGTGACATACTATGTGGACGGCTCGTGCAAAAAAGGTCCTTCAGGACAGAATCTAGTAAGGTATGCAGTAGTTTCTGATACTGAGATTTTAGAAGCAAAGTCTTTACCACACAACTTATCTGCACAAGCAGCAGAATTGATTGCTTTAACAAGGGCATGTACCTTGGCGAAGGGTAAATATGTGAACATTTTTACTGACAGCCAGTACGCTTTTTCTACTGTACATGCTTTTGCGCAACAGTGGAAAAATAGAGGAATGATAACATTTACTGGCAAACCGATTAATCATGCGCAATTTATTTTAGATTTGTTAGAATCTATTCGGTTACCTCAGAAAGTAGCTATTTGTAAATGCGTAGCTCATACTAAACAACAGGACAGAATTTCAAAAGGTAATGCGAGAGCTGATACAGCTGCAAAACAGGCAACTTCAGCTTCAGAAGTATTTCTTTTGAATGAGGAATTACAACCTTCTGAGATTTTAGATTTTGAAATGTTAAAAACAATGCAGACACTTACTACAAATGTAGAAAAACAAAAATGGATAAAACGAGGAGCAATTCTTGAGAAAGGGCTGTACATCTCCAAAGAAAGAAAACTGATTTTGCCGTCTCACTTGTTTAGATATGCAGCTTTGTTGAGCCATGGGCAGTGCCATGTCTCAACAGGGGGGATGGTACAGTTAGTGAATCGAGTGTTTACAACGTATGGATTTACAAACTACACAAAAGATTTTTGTGCAGCATGCCATGTTTGTAACAGGCATCATGCACAGGGGGCACTGAAGCCTAAGCAAGGGAGTTTCCCTACACCACCGTACCCGTCCATACTATCTGTATGGATTTCATAGAACTAAACAAATGCGAAAATAAAAAGTACTGTCTTGTCATTATAGATATGTTTTTCAAATGGGTGGAAGCTTTTCCAACCAAAAATCCAGATGCAGCTACTATTGCAAAAGTCCTCGTTAAAGAAATGATTCCTAGATTTGGCATACCGGAAAAGATCTATAGTGACAGTGGCACACACTTTGTAAATCAAACCATACAACAATTGAGTCGTTATTTTGGGATTTCCTTGAAAAAACATTGTGCATACCACCCCCAATCTGCAGGATTAGTAGAGAGGCAAAATGGAGTTCTGAAAAATAAGCTTAGGAAATTGATTAGTGAGACACAAAAGAACTGGGTGCACTGCCTGCCTCTGGCACTGTTGAGCATGAGAACTGTTCAAAATGCAAAACGGTTAACTCCTTTTGAAATACTGTTTGGGAGGGCATATTATATATCTCAGTGGAAACCTCTCATGCCTGCAGACCAGGAGGCTGACAGTTCACTTGCAGAATACATGAGACGACTTTTAAGTAATAAACAACTTTTGCAATTAAATTCTGTTTCAGATAAAGAACAAGGCAGACCATCGGAAGCAGCGGTTGTCGCAGGCATGTGGGTCTGGGTGAAAGTTATCAAGAAAAAGAATTGGACCACACCGAAGTGGGAAAGGCCATACCAAGTGCTACTGTCAACACCCACTGCAGTCAAGATCGCTGAGCGAGTGTCCTGGATTCATCTGACACACTGTAAATTGGTTAAGAACTTTGAACTGGACAAAAACCTTGTTACTGTTATACAACAAGAACAAAATGACCAGTTATAGAGTAAACAGGGATGCAGAACAACCTCAGAAAAATTGCATGATCATCCTGTTAGCTATACTGGTAACAATAATCTTTTTGCTGTGGCCTTTCCTTTTTCCAGCCACATGAGTTAAACTGAACAAATGTGATGTGTTACTCATAGACTGGCACCCAAACTTTAACACTTACCAAGCAATTAAATATGTGTATGCTGAAACATTCAATGTTTCAAACTGCTGGATTTGCACAGCTATGCCAAAAGCATACATGGGATTATTAATGACTGCTGTCCACCTAGGGGTCAATGAGACCTGGGAAAATTTGATTTTTGATACTACACCTGTAAAATCACAAGACAAAATAGCATTGCACCTACCTGTTAACACAAAAAGGAATTGTATGTTTTTATAAAAATGACACTATTCAGGTGGGTTGGAGCAATTGCAATGTGACTGTTTCTTATAAATGTTATATTAAGGCTAATAAGGTAGAAACTATTTGTGATACAAACTATGACTCATATCTTGAGAAAATGCAAAAAACTGTTAGTGAAATACAGCATAATCCTGTTCTTTTAAAGCAGCTTTCTATCATTAATAAGAAAATGTTTCATGCAGGGCAAGCATATATCAATGCTAAAGTAGAGAATTGTTATTTTGTTTGTGGAAAGAAGGCATATAAATGGCTACCTGAGAATTGGTCTGGCAGTTGTTTTTTGGGTTACCTGGTTCCGGCCATATGACACACTGCAGCTTTGCCTCGAGGGAAAATTTGAAACGTCAGAGAGGTCAGCAGTAAACCTGGAAATCCAATCAAGAGACCTGAGAATCCAGTGGGATGAATCGAAGCAGGATGGAGAAACCATAATTCCATGAAAAACAAAGATAAACTGACACACATGGACTTGAGTGACACTATTATATCATGGGCAGGCATAGCCCCTGCATATGGCACAGTGAAATCAATTTGGGAGCTGAGAAAACTGTTCAAACTTCTCGAAGTTATGAGCAATGCAACTTTTTCTGCTCTCAAATTAATGACTGATGAACTGAACGCTATGAGAACTGTGGTGCTTCAAAACACATGGCTCTCGACTTCACTCTAGCGGTGAGAGGTGGTACGTGCGCTTTAATCAAAGAAGAATGCTGTTTGTATATTCCTGACAACCAGCATGAGATAAACGACCATCTTGAGGTGATCCAGCAAGTGTCAGCCATGACCAAACCAGGCCCAAACCCTCTGACGGACTTTTTCCAGAATTTATTTGGGGGGTGGGGTTCCATCCTAATGAACATCTTGACTGCCATTTGTGTGGGATTACTCCTATTAGGTGCATACATTTGTTGTGGTATTCCCTGCATGAAAAAGTTAATCAAAGATTTTATAGACATCAGTTTCTGACACTTTGTATCAAAGTACTGAAATTGAAGAGTTGTTGAAAACTGAAATGCTTTCATAAGTTTAAACTGAATGACTCTATTAATTGCAAATCCGAAATGGAAAAGGTTAGGAGAAGAAGAAAACTGTTTATGCTTTTGAAAATAGAATAAAAAGTATTAACGGGGGAAATGTTAGAGAAATATGTATTAATATGTATGTTTAGTGCTTATTAGAAGCTAAAAGAATTAACACATTTCATTCTATTTTATCTACAGCTGAATTCTGTATGAAATTATAAGATGATTTTTCAAACCACAGTATGCTTTCTGAAACTGCAAGATGCACCCTGACCTAGTATTTGCTAGCACAGCAAAATTCATGTTTATGCCTTTTGGAAATGCACTGAGAAGCAGGTGATTATCTGCTAGGTCAGGAAAATGAACGAATAGTGTATGAATAGAACAATACTGTTTTTTATAATATGATTGAATATGAACAATCAGCTCTGCTCGTCTTATGAGAACATGCACAGCTGCGGAAAAGAGATACATGAAACAAAAGACTGCTTGAAAAATCTGCACTTGCTTTGTGCTCGAATTAGCTATAGTACCTTGAATGGTAACATAACATAGTGGGAAGCTGTATCTAACCGGTGGTCACCAAGGCCACCTTGTTTTTCTTAGGAAGTTTTTCATAACATTGATAGTGCAAGCAGAAAATCATGGACAAACAGCTGCTATGAAGTAATGATGTTAAAACGTGATCTGTTACGTCAGCTTGGTAGGCAATGTCTTGTTAGAAAATGTATAAAAAAGACCTTACTTCCTGATTTTAGTTAGATAAACTCTGTATTAACATGTTTTTGTCTCCTTGCTGCAAGACTAAAGTGCCTTAACCTGAACCTGCCGTGTATTGATAATTTTTGAAGTTTATTTTTCCTTTGACAGTATAGAATCCCTGATCGAGGTCTATATCACACTACAGCATGGAGCTGTTATGAGACACACCACAGGAATTGCTAGAGACATCCTTCCCCAAAGGTGTATTTCACACTGAATGACATCAGCAAGTTTACCAAAGTAGGGCATTTCAACTGTTCTGCAAGTGTCTAACCTAAAATGCATTGCTCCCTACACAGACAGTGTGACACATGCATAACATCCACAACTGACATGTGTGGGTATAAAACCTCTGATCAAGGTCTATATCATACTACAGCAAGGAGCTGTTATGGGACGCACCACAGGGATTGCTAGAGATGTGCTTCCTCAAAGGTGTATTTCACACTGCATGACATCAGCAAGTTTACCAAAGTAGGGCATTTCAACTGTTCTGCAAGTGACTAGCCTAAAATGCATTGCTCCCTACACAGACAGTGAGACACACACAAAACATCCACAACTGACATGTGTGGGTAAAAAAACCCTGACTGAGGTCTATATCACACTACAGCATACAGCTGTTATAGGCCACACCCAAGGGATTACTAAAGGACTTTCTCCCCAAAGTTTTACTTCACAATGAATGACATCAGCAGGATTGGCAATGTAGGGGATTTAAAATGCACTGTGAGTGAGTAGCCTATGATGCATTGCTCCATACACAGACATTGCAACACACATAAAACATCCATAACTGCCATGGGTGGAGATGGAACTCTACCACAGTTCTAAACCACACTACAGCAGTACGCAGTTACAGGATGCCCTACAGAGATTACTGGGCTGTGACTTTCCCACAGGTGTATTTCTAGGTGTGTGACATCAGCAGCCTTACCAAAGTCGAGTATGCATATTGTACGGGGTATGAGTGGCCTAAAAAGCATTGCTCTCTACTCAGTCAGACACACACACACAGATTCACACACCAGCATACACAGTTGCCAGGTCTGGAGTTAGAACACCTACCTCACTACTTTATCACACTAGATCAGTATGCAGTTACAAGACACGCTACAGAGATTACTGGGCTATGATTTCCCCAGAGGTGTATTTCTAGGTGCGTGACATCAGCAGCCTTGCCAAAGTCGAGCATGTGTATTGTACGGGGTGTGAGTGGCCTAAAAAGCATTGCTCTCTATTCAGTCAGACACACACAAATTCACACACCAACACAGTTGCCAGGTCTGGGGTTAGAACACCTACCTCACTACTGTATCACACTATAGCAGTACGCAGTTACAAGGCATGCTATGGAGATTACTGGGATATGATTTCCCCAGAGGTGTATTTCTAGGTTAGTAACATCAGCAGCCTTGCCAAAGTCGAGTATGTGTATTGTACAGGGTGTGAGTGGCCTAAAAAGCATTGCTCTCTACGCAGTCAGGCACAGACACACATACACACACACACACACACACACACACACACACATATATATATATATATATATATATATATATATATATATACACACACACACACACACACACACACACACACACACACACACACACACACACACACACACACACACACACACATTCATACAGTTGCCATGTCTGGGGTAGAACACCTACCTATTTTATCACACTATAGCAGTACACAGTTACAAGATGCGCTACAGAAATTACTGGGCTATAATTTCCCAGAGGTGTATTTCTAGGTGAGTGACATCAGCAGCCTTGCCAAAGTTGAGTATGTGTATTGTATGGGATGTGAGTGGCCTAAAAAGCATTGCTCTCTATGCAGTCAGGCACACACACACACACACACACACACACACACACACACACACACACACACACACACACACACACACACACACACACACACACACACACAGTTGCCAGGTCTGGGGTTAAAACACCTACCTATTTTATCACACTACAGCAGTACACAGTTACAAGACGTGCTACGGAAATTACTGGGCTATAATTTCCCCAGAGGTGTATTTCTAGGTGCGTGACACCTACAGCCTTGCCAATGTTGCGTATATGAACTGTACTGAGTGTGAGTAGCCTAGAAAGCATTTCTGTCTACACAGGCAGAGACCGAGACATGTACACATACACACACTCACACAGTTGCCAAGTCTGGGGTTAAGATTACTACCTAACAAGTTTATCAGTACAGCAGTACACAGTTATGGGACATGCCATGGGGATTACAGATCCCCCAAAGGTGTATTTTACATTGGATGACCTCAGCAGGCTTGTCATGATACTGCTATGGGGAGGGCAGTGTGTGCATGGGCTGTAACTCATTCATGTAGGGGTTAACATGCCACATGCGGGCACACATAGGGTCATATGCCATCGGTACATGTATACAGCTACTAGGTGACATCTTCCTTGTACAGTCATGTTGCACAGCTGGCATGCTGACAGTTACTGGTGGCTAGTATCTGCAGTGAGTGACACCTGCACCTCATGTGTTTGGAGCCTTTTGTGTCTGTGCTGGGTGGGACAGGCCCAGATGTCTCCTTGTCACGGTCACCCTCTTCAACACATCTACGTCTATCTACCTTTGGCTTATTATAGTGTGCTGTACTTACATATATGTCTGTATTCCTATCCACTGTGTGTGCAAGGCAGGAGTGGTACATACTGACATGTGTCTGCACTGAGAACTGCAACTGCCAGATATGTCTGGTCCACTGTTGCTTGCTGATATAGCCTTCTTGTGTTTAAGTGTGTGAACATGCCCCGTATGGGCTTTTGGTTTGTTGTTGACTGACATTGCCTTCATTCCTCTAAGTGTGTGAGCATGCCCAGTTTGGCCATCTATATTGCATATGTGGATCAAGTCCAGATGGTTTGTACTGTGGTGCTGACCTTTGTGTTGTACACTGACAGGTAGCATGCTGTGTCTGCAGAGTATACATCTGTTATTTGGCATTGACTGTTACTACATTTCTGCTTGGGGGGGGCACCAAACTTTTTCTACATTTCTACACAGAGGTGGGGGGGGCACACCTGACTGTTACTATAAGTGTACATAGGATGGTGAGACACACCTTATACTTTTACACAGTTGCTAGGACTGTACTGGTATGTCAGGTACACCATTTCAGTCTGTAGTCTTACCTATCGTGCTGGCTAGAGGCATACTAGTTTACTACAGATCATAGCTTTCACTACCTATGTATTAGTTTCTGACTTCCTAGCCTTCACAACTGACATCAAACTGGCTGTCCTGCTGTAGTCTGTCTGTGTAGGGCTGAGGTAGGGGTTACCCATGGGGCTCATTCAGAGGCCATAGTACAGCATTTGTTTGTGTTTGTCTACAACTATCCTGCTGGCTGTGACTGTTGTTGGGTATGTGCCCCCCCAACTGGCATATGTGAGTCACTTACCTTGCGGGTGTCTCAGTACTGAGGGTGGTGATGCAGGACTGCCTATGTCGGATGCACATAGTACACTCCCTATACATGGTTGAGCACAGGTAGTGTCATGTTTGGCATTCCTTTCACTGTATGTGCGAGTTGGAGAGAGGTGTCATTCCCTGGGTCCCTACTGTGTCAGTACATGTGCTATGCATTGCATCTTTGCCAAGGCCGGGGCATACTGGGCACACCTCCTTCTGCCTACTGGGACAGGCTCAGGTTATTCCTCCTCCGAGTCACTCTGCACCTTTGCAAGCCTTGGCACTGGTGAGGGGCTGTGTGGCCCTGCCCCATGCTGTTCCTGCTGCAGCTGTTTCCACAGGATCACATTGTGTAGCATGGCACATACAAGGACAATTTGGGTACATGTAGTTGGTGAGTATCGCAAGACTCCACCGGATGTGTCTAGGCACCGGAACTGTGACTTGAGCATTCCAAACACATGCTCTATTATGATTCATGGTTGTGCATGTGCATCATTATGGAGTTCTTGTTCGGGTGTGTGTGCATTTATAATGGGTGTCATCAGCCATGGCTCCAGTGCATATCCAGCATCCCCCACTAGGTGACCGTGTGGGATGTCCCCATTGGCAAATGTTTGGTACAGCTGCGTCAGATGCAAGATGTGGGAATTGTGGTAGCTTCCAGGGCAGCCAGCACACACATTCATTATTATGCTCTGGGCATCGCACATGACCAGGTAGTTGATGGAGGGGAAGCCCTTGCGGTTGATGTAGACCCTACCCTGCTCACCTGGTGGTGCTTTAATGCATATGTGCGTGCAGTCTATTACACCCACTACCTCAGGGTATTCTGATATTTGGTGGAAGAGACGCATATTGCTGGCCAACGCCTCACAGGTGATGGCGAAGTATACATGCTCACCGACATGTGCTGACATGGCATCCAGGAACTGGTGGAGTACCCTGGATGCTGATGCCTGTAAAATCCCCATCATATCCCCAGTTGGCCTTTGGAAGGTACCTGTAGCTAATATTCTTAGGCCTACACATACCTTGGTATCCACTGGGATGGGTTCCCCTCAGTGTGAGGCGTGGCCAGCACAGCTCAACAATTTGCTGTCCCTGTCCACCCTATAGCTCTGCACTATTTCCAGCTCATGTAGCTCTTGGTAAGTTACACTGGGTCTGTACACTCTTCTCCATCTCCTCACTGTGGATTGCTAAGCAGCATTCACATCCTCACCACCCTCAGCCTCTTGCACATGCTGGGTTATGATAGCAAAAGCAGCTCCTAACATTTTTTCTCTTGCTTTCGTTTTGTAAAATCTTCCCGACTGTAAACACCGGTGATGCAGAGTTTTTGGGAAATACATGGGGGAAAGGTGTTTGCATAGTTTATAGTGGTGTGCTGGGCTGGGCTGGTCTGCTGCCTGTGTAATTGGCTGATTCTGATACATTTCACCTGTCAGCTAAGCTAGTTCTCTTTGATTACCTTCTTACTGCTGCTTTCCCTTCCCATTGCCTCTCTGTTTAAGCCCGTGTGTGCGCTGCACAAACAGAGTGCTCAAATGTGCACAGAGCTGCTTTTTCCTGGTTTAACTTCCTTTTTCTTCCTGTAAAAGCTGGTGCACGGTGCACACACCTGCTTACACTTTGTAAAGTGTGATAGGCAGGTTTAGACATACCCCTAGCTTAGCTGTGCTAATCTAGGAGCAATCGTGAGCCACAGGTCTGCAATCCGCTTACAGTATGCCTGACACCCCCCCATGATGTCACCTATATCCTAGTCTTGCAACCAGCTATTTATACTCTTACACTCTTGGGACCTGCCTCACACCCTTGGAAAATCTGGGATTCACTAACCTTTCCCTCATTTGCATAGGATTGCCTACTAATGCATAGTTACATGTCCCACACTGAGCCTCCCCCCTTAGCAACCACTACTCACTGGCCAAGTTGTCTTTTGCCTGCCATTGACTTGCATGGCAGAATACTGATTTTGTTAGAATACTCATTTTCAGTTTTCAGTTTACTTTATTATTTTCCCCCCGATCCCGTTTGTGCGCCACTGCCCTATGCTTTAACAGCCAAGATCGGGGGGAAAAATTAAAGTTGTTTTATTTATTTTTAAACAGTTTGCAATATCAATGGCCTTCTACTTGGCCATTGACATGCTTCCTCAATAATATACAGCCTTTATTTGGAGCTGTCATAGCTCCGTTTTGGAATTTGCAGATATGTACTTGGTTAGTAACCGAGTACATTTCTGCAGATTGCACTTGTCTTCCACGGACTATTGCAAACTTCCTGGATTGCAATATCACCTCATTTGCATAGATTTCTCCAGCAAATGAAGTGATTTGCACACCAGGGCTTAGTCTGTGCAAGATTAGTGCTGGAGCTCTTGTGCACACCCCTGCCGACTGTTCCTGGATTGCACAGCAGACATATTGCTTGCGTGAGCTACTGCACTTATCTTGCACTCTATGCAGGCTTTTGAGAATCCGGGGACAGTGTAATTAATTGCATAACTAAGTAGGCAATGGACTGGTTTGCTGCTTGTGAAAGCTTTAATTAAGTCATAGTCAGTTTTTACAATACATGTTTCTGCGTATCTACATGTATTTACATATTTGAGAAGCTCATTATTGTTGTTTTAAATGTCTTTTACTCCATCCACTGTTTTCCCTTTATTGCTGCTTTGTTTTTCTTCTCTATTTTCCCTACCACTATAGCTTTACTTCTCACTATCTGAATTTGCCAACAGAGTTACCCTGATTCAGACATACTAGATGGGACCCATCTCAGCTTGTTGACCAAGTAACTATTAAAATTAAAATCTACATTTCTTTTGTGGAGTAATACTGTTGAAAGTATATAGTTGTTTAGGGGATTGCACACACCTCATGGTCAGCGCGGCTCTCTTTTTCCTTTCTGGCCCACCCTGTTTTACCACTTCAAATCTATTATCTTTTTACTGTTTATTTTTTCAGAACCAAAGTAAGATCCAGGTTCCCTATTCAAAGCCAGGCAATGCAAAGCTGCAGTCATTGTAGTGTAACTGCAATATTTTTTTCTTCTTCTTATATCCAATTACACTACAGTCTACCTACCTACTGACCTGGAAGGTAGATTGCTGATTGTTTCTGTAGTCAATGCTTTGATAGTAATTTCTCTGGCTCTGCTCACTCCACAACTTTACCATACCCCATTCCCACCCACTCCATATAATTTCCTTTATACTTAATCTCTCCTATTCCCTTTCTCTCAAACCCCACCCATTCCTATCCCTTGCCCAAGCCCAACTAGTTACACCCCACTCTTACATAGTAACCTGGACTCTTCTTGCACTTACTATTTATTTTATTTATTTATTTTACATTTGTTTACTGGGAAAGTCTGACTGGACATAGGTCCATTTTCAGCAGAGGCCCGGGGAGAAAAGCTCCACAATACAATACAGTACATGAGAGAAGAGAAGAAAATAGAGCATACTTATAGCAAACATACACAATATGTTAGAGATTAACAATTCTTATAGTAGACAGTCGTGGTACATAATAACATAAAAAAGCATTTGTATTATTTTTACAGATATAGGTTTTGTCAAGTAAATATCAATGGGTTTATAAGTTTTCAGGGGAACTGTTTATACTTAGCTATACACAGAAATATTCTTTTAGTTTGGGTTAGCCTGGTGATTGGCATGAACATAGCCAGTCACTTAAACAGTGGGTTTTCAGGAATTTTTTGAAATGAATAAAGGAGGTGGTATATGTTATTTGGCTTGGTAGTGCATTCCAGATTTTAGCAAAGATGCTGGGAAAGAGGGATTTACTGGCATCATTTCTATGTTGGATGACAGTTATGAGGTTCTGGTTACTAGATCTTAAGGCTCTAGAGGGAATGTGGGGCTGAATTAGATGTTGAAGTACTGGGGGTTTCTTAGGAAGGTAGTATAGTTTGTGTGCTATCGAGAGTTAATTGAGTAGAAGTATATGAGGCAACTCAAGCCAGGTGAGCTGCTTAAGGAATAGACAGACCTATATGAGGCTTCAGTAGCAAATTTAGAAATCTTGTTGTAGCAAGATTCCATTTTTATTTAAATTGGTTTGGTGGAGATTAGTCAAGATGGGAGAGGCATACAGGAGGGTAGGTAGAAGATGAGTCCTTGCGATGGTTGCTTTGGTGTGTTTAGTCATAAACTGTTTGTTCCTGTAGAGGAGTCCACATTTTTATTAACTTTCTTGATGGTTTGTGCTATGTGGATGTTGAATCTCAGGTTTTTGTCTATTTATACACCTAGCAGTTTAGTGTGTGTGGTTGGACTGATTTGAATGTTTTCTTTAGAGTAGATGGTGAAATAACTATTTAGGGGAGGAGATCTGCCTGGGCTGAAAATGATTAGTTTTTTTTTTAGATTAAGAAGTTTGATGTTAGTGAACCAGGTTTCAGCTAGGGTGAAGTTATTTTGGGTTAGAGTTTGTAGTTCACTTAGGGTGGCAGCAGCACATATAAGGGTGGTGTCATCTGCATATTGTACTACTGAGGCAGTGGGTGAGGATGAAGAGATCTTGTTAGTAAATAAAGAGAGCAGCAAAGAGCCAATGATGGATCCTTGAGGGACTCCTATGGTAACTGGTAATAGGGGAGACAGTTGTTCCTGCCATAGGACTACTTGCTGATATCCAGATAAGTAGCTGTTGAACCATAATATAGAGTAGGGACTTATATTTAGGGTAGATAGAGTTTCAAGAAGCATACTGTGATTTACCATGTCAAAGGTTTTTAATAAGTCTAAGAATATGGAAGAGACAAATAAACCCTTGTTTTGTGGTGGTTAACTATATTGGTGAATGATAGTGGTACTGCTATGTGAAGGTCTAAAGCCATGCTGGGATATGGAGAGTAGGTTGTGATTTTGGAGGTACTGCATTAGATGATTATGAACAACTCTTTCTAATATTTTGGATACAGGTGATAGTATTGCTACTGGACAATAGTTGGTGAGCTCTAAGGAGTTACCTCCTTTGTGCAGTGGAATAATATGTGATGTTTTCCATGAGGTGGGAACTTTGCATTCTAATAGAGATCTATTTATGAGAATAGAGACATGATAGACTATAGCTTCAGATGATATATGAAGGAAGTCTGCTGGTAGCATATCTTGTCCACATGAAGCTTTCCCTTTTACTTCCTAGTTTTACTCTGAATCCTTAAATACTATCTGTATGACAAATCTACTTCAATTGCTCCTGCTCACTACTCCTGACCTACTTCACTAACATACCCAACATGAGCCTAACTTTCCTTTACATGCCTCCCTTACTTCTACTTTTCCTTCTCACCTCCTATAATATCCAACTAACACCTGACTATCCAGCTGCTACATACACTCATCCAAATGTCTTCCCACATCCTCTTCACTCATTCAAAATCTGTTCCTCCGTCTTTCCTACTAGTACTCTTCTTCCCAAAATTAAAATTCTTCCTTCCCCACAAACTTTATAGAATGTAAAATAGAGTACTTCATCTACTACCCTTCCATCTGTAACTTCAACATCCTCTCTAAAACCCTACTACTATCAGATGATATTCATTGACATCCTGGCCCAAACTCTCCCTTTCCTAACATCAATTCCACTGTTCTAGACACAAGCATATATCTTTTTACTCAATGACTATCAGAAGTGTGTTAAATAAAGTCAGTGAATTCCATGCCTGTATTTCAAATTACTCCCCAGATATTATCACCCTCACAGAAACATGGCTAAACCTCATAATCCCGATAGAGACATTCTTCCTCCAGGATAGTATATACTTAGACTAGACCGCCAAAAGAAAAAAAGGGGGAGGAGTAGCCATTGCCTACTCCAACCATCTTGCCCTCACATCTCTAGTTAAACCAATCCCATCCTCTCTACCTCCTGAAATCCTGATTGCCAAGCTTAAACTTAACAATTATATTACAATCACTATAGCAGCCATTTATATACCCCCTGGAGACAGCATTCCCTTACAGGAAAATATTATTTCCTACCTTTCTCAACACATACATAAAGAAACCATCCTCCTTGCAGACATAAATATAAATTGGCTATCCCACTGCTCACCAAACTTTACCTTGTGTATCAATTTGCATGTTTTTACACAATTTATCTCTACACTCACCCATTCTAATAAATCTCATAACTCTGGCTCACTTATTGACTGGATATTAGTTCAGATTCACTTAAATATCATAATCATGTAACTCTACCTGACTTCCAAAGTGATCACTCCCCAATAAAAGTTTTAAGATTATCTCCTCATTTCTCCAGACCACATAGATACATTACATGTAGCAAACTATCAAACTGCCAACTTGAAACATTTAATACCCTCCTCTCCAAAATGAATTGGTCTTTTCTGACCCAACTCCCTCTAGATGAAGCAGTACACTCATTTAACTCAAACTTCCTAAATATTCTTAACTCACTGGCACCCTTGCACACAGTGCATGTTAAATCAAACGTATCCCCCTGGTTAACTAATGCAACATGCACCTTGATGAAAGCACGAGGCAGGATGTGGAAAACATGGGTAAAAACTAAGCTTCCCATCCACTTACAAAATTATGAAGAACTCAGAAACCCGACTAAAAAACATATCAATAAAGACAAAAAAGACTTCTATAATAATTCACCTACTGCACAAAGATCAAATTCCCCTAACAATTTGGCACTCAATAAATCAAATAAATCATTCCACTTGTAAATAACTACTCAAAAAATTACAAGCTTATTTTATTTCAGAAATTGTATCTTAATTGCAATACTTTTACTTGAATATCTGTACTTAGTGCAACCATATATGAATTGTAATTACTGCCTCTGAAATAGTAACTTTTGAATGCAATGTTTTTACTATGTTTTTACTAGTACTTCTGCACTTACTGTAACCAGAACTTTGATTGTGATTTTCTTTTGCTTGTTTTTGGAGCTGTTCTTTCCAGGACTCCATTGAAAATGGGTTCTTCTTGGCCCAATGGACTATCCTGATAAACAAACTACAAATAAAATAAAATAAATAAATAAATATTGTATCCTGGTAACCCATCATCTCTTAAAACATGCCCAACAAATGCACTACAAGAAACTGCAGCCATCTTCAATTCCTACTTCATTGAATCCATTAGGAAAATGTTATGTTCTGACTTCTCTAATATTAACACTATAAATCCACCCGACCTCTCTCCTAGTCTAAATCCTATTAACACATTTTCCCTTAACCCTATACCTACCAGCTACATTAAATCTCTGCTCTGTAAACTAAAACCCTGTTCTACATCTCCAGATAACATACCTCCCTACTTCCTTCAGGTAGAAGCTGACTCTCTAACTATTCCTGTATCTATTCTGATAAAATGTTCTATCTCTAAATCAAAAGTTCCCTCTATCTAGAAAGAATTCTATTCTCTATCAATACATAAAGGAGGTAACTCCACAGAAAGCTCCAATTTCAGACCTACTACTATCATCTCATCTCTCTCAAAAGTGTTAGAAAAATGTGTACACAAGCAAGTCATGCAGCACTTACATCAAGAAAATCTGCTCAGTCCTACACAACATGACTTTCATCCAAAACATAGCACCACTACTGCCCTCCTATCCATCATCAACACTATTTCTCTAGCCTGAGATAACAATAACTAGTCTTATGCTTATCCCTAGATCTTTCCAAACTATTTGATAAAGTCTCCCACTCCCTTCTTCTGAATAACCTGTCTAACCTTAACTTCTCCACCACTACCATTGCTTGGTTTTCTAGTTATCTTACTGATCGACTACAATCAGTAAAGTGACTCTCTGCTCTCTGCTCTCTGTCTCCCTGTCAGAATGGGTGTTCTTGGTCCATTCATTTTCAATATCTTTACTAATCTACTCTCAGTCATCCCTTGTCCAATATGCCGATGACTCTGTGGTCATCACCATTTCAGACATGTTCTCTGATCTAATTTCTGTTACTCAGACATTCTTTAACTCACTTGAAACCTGGCTCTCTAATAACCTGCTAATTCTGAACCCTAAAAATATTAAATTCTTACTTTTTTCCTTCCCCAAAATTTAAACCACCTTAAATCTATTCTCTAAATAACACACCTATTGTAGTTGAGCATAACACAAAGCTCTTAGGTGTCATTATAGATGACCGACTGAAATTTGATTTGCATATTAATAATTGTATTAAGAAAACCCATCAAAAACTTGGCCTGTTATAAAGAAATAAAAAGTTCCTCACTAACAAAGCAAAAGTATCCCTCTCTCATACTTACCTGCTACCAAGTCTATTGTATAGTTCTCAAATCCTCACAAACCTCCAAACTTCTCTCCTAAGTTAGAAACTACCTATAGCAAAGTGGCCAGATTTGCGGCAAACCAAAACTATAGATCTCATTACTGTCACTCTGTAAAAATCATAAACTGGCTAGAATTACCCCATCAGCTTCTTCTCTCTCAGCTTCAGATTATCCACTCTATATTTATTTATTTTATTTATTTAACATTTGTTAACTGGGAAACTCTGACTTGGAACAAAGCCAATTTTCAGTGGACACCCAGGGAGAAATGCTCCAGATACATGTCTTTGTAATGTGTGAGGAAATGCAGGGAGGGCATGCAGACTACACACAGAAAGGCACTCTAGCTGAGAATTGAACCGGAGAACCTCTTGCTGTGAGGCAACAATGCTACTGCTGCACCACTGTGCCAACCATCATACTGTCCCACCCTATCTCCTTCAATCTCTTTCTACACTCATTCTAGGGCACTTTGAAGCTCAGACCAATACTTACTACAAATATATAAACCTAAGAATAAAATTGGTCTCTACAGCTACTATCCTACCATATCTTTGAACAAACTGCCACTGGAAATGAGGTAACTCAAAAAAACTCAAAGAATTTAAATCAGTCACCAAAAAATACCTGAAAAGTCACTGGTCATGCCACTGTACCCAGCCTCCATAATCTGTCTTCCATTCTTACAGTAGCCAATTGTTTGCCCTCATTGGCTTTCAATTCTGTTTATCTGTTATCTCTCATTGCAATCTTATGTAGGTAATTACTTGTCACTCAATCTTAAATATATCTGTATTTATATGCTGCCTGCATTATCCACACAAATTCTAACTTCCTTAGCAAAGCTATCAAACTTTGCATTTGTTTCTATACATAACTTATTTTAAATGACAACTTAACTCTGTAATTCATTTTTAGGCTTTTTTTGTCCTGATTGAAAATGTTATTTTTTTTTATACTTTTAAATTTTTATTGCATTTATTGTAAATTTGTGAAGCTTTCTCGCCGGGCCTCCACAGAAAAAAGGCTATCAGCTCAGTTGGACAAACCTGGTTAAAAAATTTAAAATTTAAAATGTTCCTTGTCTTTCTTGTCTTCCTTCTCTCCTGTTCTGGGATGGGTGTGAGTCACTGTTGTCCTTCTTTACTTACTACTTGCTACTTATTAAATTTCTGCTGTGATATTTTATTAATTTTTCTCTGACTATATGTGCAACTGATTCCTGCACTGAGAACGAAGCATTGTAATTTCGTTTAGCTACACTAC